>NC_133755.1:120302703-120602703 GCF_036562045.2 Rhinolophus sinicus | reverse complement strand
TAAGGTATAACTTCTGTTAGGTTTTCTTTGGCTCTTTTTTTATTTTTTAAATAAAATCAGTTTGTGAACAAAATGGGGTTTTTAAACCTCAGTCCATCCCTCCCTCTCACCCACCAAAGGGCAAAAAAGCAAACCAAAACCTCAACTCAAAAACAAGTGAAAACAAGTTAATAGTTATTAAAGGAAACTTTCTGGTTAGACTTTATATTAAGAATTACTTTGTTAAAGCTTTTATTTATTGTTTAATATTATCATTATGTATGTACACATTATTAATTTAAAATGATTTATCTAACTGATTCCTTTTGTTACCTGGCTAGCAGGGAAAAGGGGTCGAGGCCGGTCCTGACCTGTTACAATGAAGACTGACTTGCTATGTGGGATTACACCAGAAGCTTGCAGTGGAGTAATGGTAAGGAAATCAAGCAACCTTAAATATCTCGGCTGTATAGGAGCATATTCTATTGCAGAAGACCTTCCAATGAAGATCATGGAATCAAATACAGGACATTGAACTAATACTTGGACTTTGATATGAATTTCTTTAACAATTTTCTCTGCAGTGCAAGTTATTAAACTAAAGCTACTCTATTTTCCAAATGTGTTCCAACAGAAATTCTTCATAACTTCTAGCATGGTATCTTAATAAAGAATAAAGTTCTTCTCTTTAAAAAATCTGCTCTAAGTAGATTTTTCCCCTGTTTTTTTAAATTAAGGATCCCAGCAGTGGTTTTCTGAAATATTCTCTTGAATTTGTGCATTTAAATTTTATTGCAGTGGTATAGATGAATGCCATTGTTGGTATCCTTAAATTTTATTTCTGCTCACCAAGGTTAATCATGATTGTCTATATCTTTTTTATGGTAATCACTTTTGAATTGTGTTCAGATATGCAGTTTCAGGTGTAATCATCAGAGCTGGTTAGTCAGGCATTCCAGATAGTGGTTCTTTTCAGAACCTTTTTTAAAGGGTTGGTTAACTACCTCAGTAGCAGAGGATTGAACTATACCCTGTCTGTACTGTACATAGAAAATCTTTGTAGATAAAAGCAAGGCTTGTTAAATGATATGAGGGTAAGATTTTAATATACCAAATGTAACATTCTTAGTTGCCTTTAGTTTCAGAGGCTTGTAAGACTTCCTCATGACCATCATAACAAGCCTTGCTTTTGTCGTATTTTGTGGCTGAAAAAGCAGCCTTGCTTCTTCAGATATTGTAGTTATTTGGATGTATAATAGTTTAGCAAGATGTTACTTTTGTAAGACATCAGATGTTCAAAAAAAGTGCATCCGAACTTGTACTAAATACTGCAGTGTCCCTTTATAAAAGTCAGACTAAAACTGACAGTTGTACAGTGAAGCCTGACATTTGGATATTTTGAAGTTTTTTCATAAATCATAGAGATTAGTATATGGTTGTAGTTTAGCTTTTTAGGTAAAAGGTATGTTTCATTAGTGCATTTCTTATTGCTGATCACTACAAAAATGTGAATCAGCTTTCCATTTCTTACGCAGGTCATGATAACTTGTAGAGTAGAGTACAATCATTTGTGCTATGTTTTTAATTTTCTAAAGCACCTTGATGACAGTGAGTGTTCAGTGGTGAAGCATCCTCTATTGAATCACCCTCAAAAAAATTTTCTGCCAAGTCCTAAATTGATAGCTTAAAGTCAAAAGTGAAATTATAGTTTAATTAAGACTTGGTATAAAGAAATCCCTTTCCCCCTTCCCCAAAGGGATACTGCAGTTATATCACATACCCAATAGGCACCACGATGAAGATCAGAGCTTATTATACTTAAGGTTTTATACACACCAGTTCCCCCAGTAAATGCAAATTTAACAAGAGAATTAGACGTGTCATATGTTCAAAATGCTCATGGCAAACAATCATTTTGCATTCCTGCAAATAAAATTGTTTTATACTGTAAGCTGGAGGCGAGTGTAACTTATTTTTGTAATAAAGTTTTTATTTTTTTTATGTGTCATTAATATAAATGTGTGTTAGTATAGAAATATTCTGGTTTAAAAACTTAGAATTGCACACATTTCCGTATGTTTATTTGTACTTACATAATTTTAGAATAGTGGTTGCCAATAGCCTGTATGTTTTACATTAATTGGTTTTTTTTATGTTATCTTAATAAACCATTTTAGTATGTTGTATGTCAGTTACTGGGATAGCTGGGACATAGAGTGTAATTTAAAATTTGTCAATAAGTATTCATTGGAATATATGTAAATGTGCCTTGCCGGTTATTGAAACTTACCTAATGAGTATGGGGTGACAAAAATTAGTTCCTGGTGCTTAACGAAACTTTCTGCCACTGATTTTATATATTACCCCGTGCTTTTTTAAAGTACATCTCTCTCAAATCTTAGTGTAAGTTTGAGGGCTACACAAAACATTTACATTTCATTCTGACATATGAGTATAATAGGTTGTGGAATATGGGTAAACTCAATGTAGCCTTCAGTAAAATTGAATCTCAGTGTAATCCTTGGTGCTGGCATTTCCCAGTTCCAAGGAAGTATGATCCCATTAAAGAGGTCATTGCCATGCCTATTGGCACTTTACTGTCATACCCTTTTTAAGGGACACTGTCAAGGTGTTTAAGTTAATTCTCAGAATTATTTGTTGGGATTTTAGGATGGGTTTGTTTGGCTTAAGTAAGAACTGCATTGTCAAGTTGAAAGATGAACATTTTTGTGAGTTCACAAATGTGTTCTTAAGAAAACATTAAAATACAGAGCTGTGGGTTTCTAAGACTATTTGGCATTCTTAGTTTTGGGATTTGGGAGGGAAAACTGATAATTGTGAAGAATTGATGGGTAATGTAAACAGTGGTGATGAAATGTACACACTCAAGTGAAATTACTTGACAGTGTTCATTTGAATAACTTTGAATTCAAGCCATTATAATTTAAAAATTAAATATCATTTGCACTGTTCTGATAATGGGTGCAGTTTTTGAGCAATATAATCAGAGCTAAATATGCATGTAGTGATTAGTGATGTGAACAATTAAGTTCTGAGAAGAAATACTAACTGGTATTTTCAAATTTAAATTTCTGTAGTAAAATCAGTATCAAACTTATCAGAAATCAAGGAAAACAGGCAATGCATATAAACATACTTTTGAATGTTGTGTGGCCTATAAAGCAATAATGCAATTTATATGGAATGTCATGGGATATGAGAAATGGAAATGCAAAAATAACTAATCCTTTAGTAAAAATGTCAACATGTTAAAAGGGGAATGTTAACTAATGTAGGTTATTGCTATTTGTGATTTGTTTATGGGTTCTTGGCTTTGACAGCTTCAAAGAATGGACAGATAAGTTAAAGAAATTTTGTACATATTGTCAAGGAAGGGGTCTTAAATCCAATAGTCAAGTCCCTTCCTTGGGGTGAAAAATGTATCCTTAAAACATTCTGATTGTTAAAAAAGAAAAGAACTAACCAAAACAGACGCAAGATTTTGTTTCTGCAGACTACTTGGCAATCAAAAGTGATCATTAATCAGTTTTCAGAAAGTTGCTTTGTGAGAAAATTGTGTTGAATATATTCTCCCAGACATACTTTTTGTGGAAGATTTTCAGCCATTGCAACTGAAACAGATGTTAGAAATGAAGGAGGGATTGAGCACAAAAAGCGGTCGCACACTCATGATGGCAGTTGTTACATCATGAGAAATTTACAAATTACTGCAAGTCTGATTTAACAAAATATATTTTCCTCATAAAATATGAACAACAAATGGATTGATAGGGTGATCTTGGGTATTCACTTGTATATAAGATATTTGAAAAGACTTATTTAATATTAGGGTGAACATCATGCTAGGTGGGCAAAATTGTCACATTCAGGACAGCTTTTTTGACTGCTAAGCCAAAAGTCACTGTTGATCAGAAATAGCAAAAGATCACCTTGTTACAGAGTATGGGATGTAGTCTCTAAGGGGAGAAATAAAATAGTAGAAGGACTTCATGTATTTAGGAGAGGGAGATAACCCTAGAGTACATGATTGCTCAGGTTCCTAAAACTTCCAAGAATACCCACCATGACCATTTTCTCCCCAATGATGTATATTATAAAAATTTTATCTGACAAGGAATTCAGTGGCGGGTATAAAATGAATGAAGAACTTAACAGTATGTAAAATGAACAGACTCGTGGGGATGGTGTATAGAATTAATTACTCAGTAATCATACCACTCAATAGGGCATGCCACTATTTTTAAGACGCTAATTATAAGCCAATGTTCAAAGATATTTTTAACTGTGGTCAAATTAGTAGATAGACTTTTTGGTCTGTCTCTTTTTAAAGTACTTAAGATATAAGTTCTATTCGCACCACAGTCTGCCTTCAGTAATATACCTAAAATATTTTTCAGGACCAGAAGCATTCAGTTGGAAAAACATCTTTTTTACAAATGCAAACAGTATTAAAACTAATGCTCTGGTCCAAGATTAGGTTTTTAATGATACTAACAGTAGTCTGATAAACATATAGAAGTCTGGCATTGAGAAACAAAAGCTTGTACCTGACTAGTGTTTTTATTTAAAAAGTAATAGTTCTTTTAGCTTATTTAAATTGTCTCTTAACATTTATTTATCCATAGAATTTATATTTATTTCATTCCTTTCATCTCCCTGAAAACTGTCTGCAGGCTCTTTGATTTGGATTAGATGTGTGAAGTACTGTCTTTTGCCAAAAACCTCAAATTACCTGTTCTTTTCAACGTAGTGGGTTTGTGCTTGTTTGGAGATCAGTTTAAAAACTATCTGTACTATCTGTACTGCCTCTGATGTTAAGATTTTATGTATAGCATAAGGAAGCTAGCTCTGACTATATTTTCCTAAGAATAAAGACCTATTTTTGTAGCATGTCTTAGGATCTCCAGGAGTCCAAGAATTATTGTGGGTGTCCTCCATTTCATCATTTTTTTCATTTAACAGCTTTTAAATAGACACTTGGAATCTTTAGAGCTTATTCACCTTTTAATTATACATTCAAAGTAGCCAATGGTAAAAACAAATTCCCCAAGATCTCTAATTCAGGCACATGATGGGGAGATGTATAGAATAAATGTGTAGCCTTGGTCTTCACTTAATTTTAATTGATGGTGAAAATATTCTGTGGTCGTGCACATGCAAGTGGACTCGATGAAGAAGTTAAATGGTAATTTACATGCCCCACCATGCAGTATTCTTCCATTCTCAATCTTTCTGCTGAAGGTTTGGAAATGAGATTGAAGTTGCAAGTAATTCAGGAAAGGAGAGTGAACAAATGGATCTATTTAAACTAAAATGTTGCACAGAGGACTACAAAAGAGGTTAGGTAGGGGGAACTCAGTTTAAAATGTGTTTCATTAAGCTAACTTGGCAAGTCATCAAAGAGTGTGGAACTTGGAAATACATTCGTGGGGGGGGTGTTGGTTGGCTTGTAGCCCTAGGTTTTCTTCAGGGGGTGGGGAGTAGGCATAGTAGTGACCACTTCAGGATAAAAATCATTTTAGATCACTTAGTGCAGAATTTAGTTTGTTTTTAGGCTTACCAAAATTTATGCTGATTAATGAAAAGCTCTTGTTATTTCAGAAATCACAGACAATTTTTACTGGAAAAATTCACCATTAGGGCATTTGGTAAACCATTTATGTTTATTTGGCTCCCTGTGCTGATACAAAACTAGTACTTTCTTGTTGAAATCAAGACTGCTGAATAAGACAGGGTTAGGGAGAAGTCCTGTTAAACCAGTATGGAAATTAGGTCGTCAGGTGTTAACCATTTCCTAAAATGTGCTTCTAACACAAATAATAAACTTAGGATCAAAGTAAGAGTATTTTAGAATACAAGCTTCAATGAATATCTGATTTTTAATTTGTCTATAAAATAGTTTAAAACAAGTTCCTATCTGAGAGGAGTTACACAGGCTGCAATCTGTCATGTTAGTGAATTTTTATTTATAGACTTTTTAGGTGTTTATTCTGAAAAGATTGTTATAACAAAATACCAACTTGTTTTTGAAAAGAATTTTAGGACACCTAAGGGAATTGCCATCTGTCACTTTCAAGAACTATGGCCAGTTTTTCAAGGCAAAAGGGCAAAGGTTTTGATGTGGACAAGTCATTACCATAGATTAAAGAATATGACTAGGACTTGTTCACAATAATGAATCTGTAGGAAACAGTTGTGGCTTCCAAAATCCAATCTAAGTGTAGAAACATACTAAAAGGGTAGTAACATCACCTCTGGTATGGGTCTTTTAAAGAGGTTAATTTTAAATGAGATGAGGGAAATTTGAATATTGCATTTGTGTTAACAATTTTGCATTTGAACTTGAGTATCCTGATTTTTTCCTTTGGGGATTATAAAGTGCCAGCACTGCATCATTTAAACACAAAGTTGCTAAGACTACTTGGTGCATGTTTTCTGTCATCAGTAAAGAAACCCTTATGACTTCATTTTAAAGAGTCTGTTAGGTTGGTATTCATGTTGCTTTAACTGGAAACATCAAGAATTAGGCGTCTAAAATTGCTTTATTTAAACATGAAAAACTAGAAAAGCATTATATACTGTGTTTCTTAATATATTTAATATTTGGAATGAACATGGAGGAAAATCAATGAACAGTATGTCAAAGGTCATCTATAAAAATTGGCAAATGCACTTCAGTTCTTAGCAACTACATGCGTATGTAATGTACAATGTAGTTGTGGCAAAATTTAATATCCCTTTTTTCTTGAAATGGTAGAAACAGCGCAGAAACTGAATTCCTAAAGTTGAATCCTTCAACATTAAGAACAGGTGCAGTTCTCTCTAGGCACTCTGCCTAACTTCAAATTAATTTATAAATTGAATTAAAACATGAAAAAGCTTTTTATTCTAAAATTATAAATCTTAGTTGATACCTTAGTTTTCTGAAGATCCGTTTGGCATTTAGGACAGCATCAGCAAAGTTAGGGGCCCAGCAGTAGATTCTGTAATTTAGTATTTTTGCTTATCCCTGCTCAGCGTCTCTTTTTGATCAGTCTATTTAAATTACTACTTTTTTTTTTTTTATTTTTTATTTATTGGAGAACAGTGTATTTCTCCAGGACCCATCAGCTCCAAAGTCATCCTTCAATCTAGTGGAGGGTGCAGCTCAGCTCCAAGTCCAGTCGCCGTTTTCAATTTTAGTTTCAGGGGGCCCAGCCCACCATCCCATGCGGAACTTGAACTGGCACCCTTATTGAGAACTCGTGCTCTAACCAACTAAGCCATCTGGCCGCCTCACTACTTGTTTTTTATAGTTATTTCTATATGGTTTCTTGTACCTCCTTTTAGACTGCAAGCTCCTCAGGGCAGGGAAATTTTAATAGGGCTATGCAGGCATTTAAAAAAATTCTTCCAAGAATTAGGTTGGTGGAAATTTAGTTTATTTGCTGAATTGAGCTTAGTTGTGGCATGTTAACTTGAAATAGGAATCAAAATTTTTGAACAACTTTTAATGTATAACATGGAAAGGTTTTAAAAATTGAGCATGAAATGGTCATGTTTTAAGTTAATCTGAAGATCCACATTAAAGTTTTCCATCTGACATTTAAAAATCAAAATTGCCTTGAAGTTGAAGAATTGGTCTTGATTTATAGGCGCTTTATGTTTTTATGTCTACTAATTGTTATTAGAATAACCCAGCCCAGCAATTTTCCTTTATGCTGATGTTCAGCTTAATTTCAAACTGCTGAGCAAAATAGTATTGGCCTACAAACCCTGTCTATACGCATTTTTTTGAGAAAGGGATACTTCAAGATTGAATTCCTGTTTGCTGATGATGAGTAGTTGCTTTTGAGTCCAAGTTTATATAAGTTTCTTTTGGAGAGGATAAGTAATGAAGGCTAGATAACTAGAAAGTCTTAACAGCTATTTCTAAGTAATTCACACACAACTATACATAGTTTAATTTAGAGCAATGGTTGTATCCATATGAATAGGATTATATGTACCTTCCAGTTGGTAGGTGGTTGAAGTTCAATCGCTTGAAAAGGGAGGCTCTGAATTTAAGGCATTGTCTTAAATTCCTAGTTTGAATAATGATAGGAAAAGTGTTATTTATTCGTGTATATGCTTAGCTGAGGTTTTAACCTGATAGTAATTAAAAGAAATTCTAAAAGACCTATACCTGGAAAACGGTATGAAATTCTCTACTGACACCTTAGTCAATTCAGAGATGATGACTTCAGTTCTTCAAGTGGTTACCTTTTACATCTCTTTCGATTACTAAGTGTAAGCAGTATTTCTTTATCCCTTGTGAGGAATTTAGCTTATACTAATACTGTTCTCCTTTTGCCTAACTTAAATTTGACTACCTTTATTACTCAAACTACATTTAAGCCGTATACCAATTTTAGTATCTTTTGCTCCTCTATATAAGATAAAGCATCACATGCAATCCTGTCTTTTCCTGTCTCCTAATTACCTTTCTTTTTACTGAACTCTTCTAGTTATTTAACCATATTTAATGCTCTGTGTACTCCTATTGTTCTAGGATTCTTTCCCACCCCCCACTCCACTGTTTGATTCCACCATTTCTTAGGTTCCATAGCTTCCTCTTAGGTTCTCTTTTGTTCTTGCTGCAGTATATTCTCGTAATATTTTCAGAAAAGTTACATGAACTGTAAACAGTCTTGCATATGCGTATGAGAAGATAGTTTCACTCTTGGACATAGGATTCTAGCTGCAGTATTACTTTCCATCAGACTTTGGGGTTATTGTTCCATTGTTTTGTAGTGTCCAGCATTGCTTATACCATGTTTCCCCAAAAATAAGACCTAGCTGGACAATCAGCTCTAATGCGTCTTTTGGAGCAAAAATTAATATAAGACCCAGTCTTCTTTTACTATAAGACTGGGTCATAATATATAATATACAATACCGGGTCTTATATTAATTTTTGCTCCAAAAGATTCATTAGAGCTTATTGTCCGGCTAGGTCTTATTTTCGGGGAAACACAGTAACAGTCTGACTTGAATGTAGTTTTTCCTTTATAGGTAATCAGCTTTTTTCTTACGCATTCAGATGTTTTTTGTTGTTAGTTGGTTTTATAAAGTTTCATGAGACTGCATAGGTCTTCATTTATTTTGCTTTATAACGAAGTCTTAAGGGTTTCTTCATGGCTGAGAATTTTGCTTTTCACATTCAGTTTTTCTTTTTGGAGCTTGGATTGGAAGAATTGGACTGAATTTATTCTCTTGTTAAACTTTTCCCTTTATCAGTATCACTTACTTTTTATACTTTACAGAAAATGTCACTTTTTTTCGTCCAGGGCACATGTTGACTTTAATTTTCATCGGTATAATAGTCTTTATATACGGACTGGGTTGCTCACTCCTGAATTCTGGGGTTTTTTTTTGAAGTTACTGGTTTCTTATATGATGTATTGAAATATTAGTTCACTTGGGTTATTTGTGTACTTCTGATTTTTCTCAAGTTGATTATTCATATTTGTGAAAGAAGCATATTGATAAAAGTAGTCTGGTGTTATTGGGCCTGTTTATTGAGGCAGATGACTATAAATATGTGTGAGAACATGAGGACTGGCTTTATTTTAGCCTCTTTGGGAGCAGACAGGTACCAAAAGTCTTGGGTTCTTTTTTAATGATAATATCTGGACACATACAGACACCAGGAAACTGAAGAGGAAAATAAAGTTTTATTAACTAGCATATCTAGAACCATTCAATTAAAATTGATGGACATAAGACACACTAATCTATTTTGTATTCATAGATCTTTCCCATTGTAATAACGCTGATGTATTTACTTTTCACATAAACAACAAAAGTATAGGTTGTTAAACAATAGGTGCATTAATACAGCCTTCACAGTTTCAATGACAGATACTTTATTTCCCCAATAGTTCTAGGTGAAAAACATATTTTTTTCTTAATCATTGAGGCATTTAGTGAAAGAAACTATATAAAAACAAATATAACCTGTTTGGTCCTGAGTTTTCTTTCCTGTAAAAAGATAAATTCTGATTTCCTCCCCCGCCCTAACATTCTCTGAGATACAGCTTGTGTTTTTTGTAAAATTCTGCCTAGAGGATATTTTGCTTCACTCATA
The DNA here is from genome assembly GCF_036562045.2 of Rhinolophus sinicus. NCBI lineage: Eukaryota > Metazoa > Chordata > Mammalia > Chiroptera > Rhinolophidae > Rhinolophus > Rhinolophus sinicus. The sequence continues at coordinate 120,592,595 of NC_133755.1, read as the reverse complement.
CTTTTATTATGAAGGTTAGTTTCACAAAATAATAGGAAATGTTACATTGAGAGACTTCACCTTGTAATACCTTATATGCAAGAACATTTCCTGGTACATTATTTTTCTGATACTTTCGAGGGGGAGAGAGTAGGACAAATATTCCTCTTATAGTTAAGGAAACATTGGAGCCTGAGTATATTCTGAGGAAGAAAATTGTATCAAGCAGTATTCAAGTTATTCCTAAATTACTGTGTTAATATTGCAGTAGATAGGAGTCAACCTGAATAACATAGATGTCAATTAATATGGATCTACTTTTGTGGGTAATAACGGCATTTTTTAATCTTTAGAGTTGGTGTTAATTTGTATCTAGTCTTTTAGTACTGAAATTCTAGGCAAAAATGTTTTATTTGGTATAATGCTAATACACTAATGAACCTGATCAGGAAATAAAAGGCTAAATGATCTGCTAAACCAACCCTAAATTTACTTTTATTGCTAGTAATTCAAATACTTTCTAAAAAATATAGGGCCAGTATATAATCCAAAATAGCATTCACTGTTCTAAGCACCAGCAATCTCTTCCCCCACTCTCCTCAGTAAACTGTCTTTAGGTTGAAACCCCATATATTTCATTATCAGGATAAAATATTGCATCTATTCCTGGGCAGCTTGGTGGTTTTGGAATCACGCTCCTCTTAAGTTGATTTCCCTCTCTTCTCTGTTTTCAAGAGCTGTTCACAAGATACCTCCTGGTAGCTATGATATAAAAATTGTGTTTTTTAAAAACTAATTTCTCTAAGGCAGTTGCTATATTGAATCACTCTACTTGAAAATTTCCCTTGGCACTTTGCTGGTTCTCTAATCGCTGACTCTCTTTTACTTATGTGTCTTTATTTCCCCCGTTTTCCTCTATACTTGTCTCCTTAATCTCATCTACATTCAGATTCGTATCACATCCATGTGGACTCCTATTTAATGTCAGGGCCTAATTGATCTCTGTTATGTGCAGGTGTGCATTTCAGTTGTTTGCTATATACATTAGCGTGCTCTGCTTGTCATCGATTGTGTCCTGTTAACTCTTCTCACATCCAGCTCGCTACATTTGCTCATTTACTGTTAGTGAATAGACCTGAAATGTCCTCTCTATCCAAGTCCTCCCCTCCCCTTTAGGAAGTTCAGGTCTGGCTGAACTTAATATTTACAAATCTAAGGCACTTGCTACATTGAATCACTCTTAATAGTTGCTAAAGACCAGATTTATAAGTGGCACATTTAATTATAATGGCTATGTATAGCTTTAGCGTCTACTACAGCCGTGTCTAATAGAAATAAAATGCAAGCCACATACATAATTTTAAAATTTATGATTTGGCCCAAGCTCATCCTAGCCTTACCTTTTATTGATAACATCTATAAACAAATTGCTTGCCTTGTCTTTCTTTGGCTTACTTCACATGTCTGGTGTCTTAGAGTTCGACCTCACCCCAAACCAACCCGCAGACAAAAATCCTCTTCAGTCAAAATAGTAAGGTCTCCTTGCTGTAAGGGCATTAAGACTATCAACAAAGTATCTCTGAGGAATATCAAAAAGTTCTGACGGTGGCTTTCTGGTGTTTAAATATTAGCTGATTTTTCTTTTTATTCCTTGTGCTATGTAGGTTTGTAACAGATTATTTGAGTCAAAACCCAAAATTTACCAACCTCTGTGTAAGATGACTCCAAGAACGAAAACCATGGTTTTAAGACGTGGCAGTTAAAAATCTGGTATTTCTATGTTTGTAACTGGAAGAATCTTCAGAATTTATATTCATTATTGATTCTACCCTTCAGATTCATTTTCTTTCAGAGGTGTATGTGGTAATTACAATTTCCCATCCTGCACTGTGATCAATAACAATTTCATACACTGTTTTACACAGTGGAAAAAGAGCTATAAAACTGGCAGAGGCTGAATATGTAGCCTTAAACCAATTTTAGTATAATACATGATGTGTTTCCAACGTTTGAAAATCCAGTACATGAAAAAGGACTATTTAGATAGGGATATTTGTTGTTTTCTTAATTCTGAAGCCCTACAAAAATTGCTCCAAACCTGCCATCAGTGGTTCTGTGAGCACTCTTGGAGAAGCTTTCTTCTTAGCCTCAAGAAATAAAAACTGAAAGTTAGTTAATCTTTTTAATTATATGGATTTTTTAAAAGGAACATAGAAGTTACAGAATTGCTCTCTGAACATCTGGGATAGTTCTTAATTATAGTGAATAAAAATATATCTTGAACTTTTAACAAAATTGAAGAGTATACGCTATATGACTTTCTGATAATGCTCAAAATTCCCCTTCAAGGAAAAGGGACATTTCTTGAAGAAAGCAGTTCAGTAGTTCCTTTAACAGGCACTATTTCGAGAGGTTGATACATAGGGATAGGTTGTGGGGAGAAGAGGGTGTTATGAAACATAAATTAAGAATAAAAATAACATGAATGTCACAGAAGGTAAAATATGAACCCTGATGCTTTCAGACATAGGGGAGAAAAACAGGTTTGGAAATGCCAGTCTTCTGCTAGGAGAGCATGCTCCAAAATTACAGGAGGCATCTGAGAGGGAGGGACTGAAATGGCTCTTAGGGGTAGTGTGTACTCATCTTCCTGACACTCATGCCATACAAATAATGGCCCTCAATAGTTAAAACTGGCGTATGTTTAGGGTCATCAGAATTAAGTAGGCCTAATTACTGGTACTCAGGTATTCATCACCATCTTTTCATATTCCTCTACCAATACAAAAAGCAATTTGTGCAATTTGCTGTGGGGGTGGGGTCAGGTTTAATTAGGTAAAAGCATTTTAAATAATCAATATTCCTTAGTACTGCATGACTTCTGGAAAGTGAGGGCAGAGATAAATCTTAATTTTTGTTCAAATTACTACCTTCCCAGAGGACTTTCCAGATCATTATTTGAAAATTTCCCTTTGCCATCACCTGTCATTAAATAACCTCTATTACAGTCCTTATATATAAATATGGCCTGTATTATACATTATTTTTCCTGTGTGACATGTCTCTTGCACTACATTGCAAGCCGTTGGAGGTCAGAAAAGTGCATCTAAATCATACCACATCTAGAACAGTGCCTTACACTTATTTGCTAATTCAATAGTCATTAATAGAGATGTTTTTGTATTGTAGTTTGATGTTTGTGAGCCCTTCAGATAAATGCATTATCAACTATTTTTTATTTTTTAGTTTGAAAATGTACCCCTAGCACATAGGATAATTGTGACATTTATAAAAAATTTACATATTTAATTTTATTGGCTCTCCACAGCTTAGTCTGAACCAGTACTGTCTAATAGAAATATAGTGCAAGCCACATAATTTAAATTTTTCTAGTTGCCACATTACAGAAGTAAATATTTGAGCTTAATATTTTTTTAGCCCACTATTTCCAAAATATTTACCATGTAATCACATTTTAAAACTTGAATTTATGTTCTTATTTTCATGCTAAGTCTTCAAAATCTGGTGTGTATTTAAACTAGACACGTATTAAGTGCTTAGTAGCCAGATAATGGCTAGTGTCTACTGTATTGGACAGTGCAGGTCTAGAGCTTTAGTGCAGGCAATAAAGATCTTTGGATCTGTTTCCTATAAGGTAACAGCTTTGATTTCATACCATTGTCATTTTAGGTTATAATCCAAATAAAGCTATTTGGTTTGGGTGGTTTTTGTCATGTTCATAAATCCATAAAATAGAAACCTTTTTGTATTAAGCATTGTACAAAGACATTTAGTAGGCACTTTCCGTCCAATATAATCTCTAAAATTTACAAAGAAGATATCCCTTCATAAGTTTTAGAGTTGAGGTTGCAGGGGATGAGATAGATCAAGTTAACCTTGCTCAATGAAATATTGCTAGTAGAAAGGAGCTGGTTTCAGAACCAGGTTGATTGTGTATATCCCAAATCCCCACTAGACGTTCAAAATTTAATAAATTGGAAAAAATATTTCAAGATCTGTGTGTTACAGTGGATATTAGACCATAACATTAAAGAGAAAACATTTAATGAAGTTTGATTTCATTAAATGATGTTTGTATCAACAGGAAAATATTTTTCTTTAGGTGTGGATTTTAAAGAATTTTCTTATGGCAGAAATTTTTCTCCTTTTCTGAGCATAAGAGTATTATGAAAACTTAAATTGCCTATTGTCTAGTAAGCTTATTCAAATTACCTCTGCTAAGAAAATCATAGAAGTCATAATCAAAAGAAGTCATAATTGGATGTTGTAAATATGTCTTAATTTGAACTGAACAGGAAACATTTGATCTTGAAAATGTCCAGGCTCTCAGTGAAAAGTTGAACAATAATTTTAGAATAGGCCTTTAAGGAAGCAAAATTTTTAAACAGTAAAAAGACTAGCAATATAACTTTACAGACAAGTTTAATAAAGTAACACCCAATTATAAAGTACTCAAGTCCATAGTAGACACTTGACACATGTAGATTAATTCAACATACACCTTTGATTTGTACTTCAGTATAGCCCTAGAATGTTCAAATAAATGATAATTCAAAGACGCTAAACAAAAAAATGGCTGCAAAAGTGAAATTAATAAGTGTTTAATTAAATATGTACCTCAAAACGTTTTTAAAAAGCACTAAGTTTCCTAATGATGTTACACTGTAGTCTAAATGATTTAATCAGAAATGGTACAGCATGAGTATATTTGTGATGTTAATTTAAACATACCTAATGATGAGGATCAGTGAAATGGATACCTTTATATACCACTAGAATTGGACAATCATTCTAGAAAAATTTGACAGTATGTTACAATGTTCTTATCCTTTGATCCTGCAATTGTATTGATGTTGATCCTAAAGAAATTATTACCATGTTTCCCCCAAAATAAGACCTAGCCGGACAATCAGCTCTAATGCGTCTTTTGGAGCAAAAATTAATATAAGACCTGGTATTATACCCGGTATTATATATTATTAAATATTTTATTATATATTATACCCGGTCTTATAGTAAAATAAGACGGTTTTATATTAATTTTTGCTCCAAAAGACGCATTAGAGCTGATTGTCCGGATAGGTCTTATTTTCGGGGAAACACGGTAGAAACGTATAGATTTGTTATCAAGGGTGGTAATTAAAGAAATTAAATAATTAGCATTAATAGAATAGTTAAAGGTACATTCTGACGGAAAATAATGCATCATTAAAGATCCATGTATTCGGAATAATAACATGGGAAAACATTAATGAAATTATACATATACCATATTTTGTTTCTTTCTTAAATCATTTCTGAACATGTCTGTCTCCTGCGCTTTGGAGGAGTAAGATTCTAGGGAGGAGAAATATGACAGGTAGCATGAGCAAACCAGCTCTGGGGTTGGAGCAAGTTGCTCTCCACCTCAGTAATCAAGCTGTAAAATGGGAGAAACCATAGTACCTACATCATGAGGTGAATGTGTGAAGGTTAAATGAAAGTGTTTAGCGCGCCGCCCAAATAAATTTTACTTAAGATAATATATTCCTGCATCTCTCAAGAGTAGCAGATAATACAGATTAAAATTTAGGAATGTGATTACGCTTAGTTAAAGCGAAAGCCCCACGATATTGCACAAGAGGTATTTAATCTGTCAACCCGCCTCATTCAAACACTTGGATTTTGGTTAGGACCTCGGGGCTGTCAAGAACTGATGTGGACCTCGCCTTGAGCGAGCAAAAGATGCTCTCTAGCAGGGGTTGCGGCTCGGTGGGTTTGACTATTCCGTAATCCACCGATGTATACCCGTGGCCCGCGCAAAACTAGGACTCAGAGGCGTCCCTCCCTGCTCTCCCTTGGGCTTTCTGCAAAACTTAGACCTGTCCGCTATTTCCGCGCTGAGCCTACACGGTGAGAAGGGAGGCTTGGAAAGTGGCAGGGGGCACGACCACGCGCTCCAGCCCTTCGCGGGCTCGCATTCAAAGACTACAGTCCCCAACGGACCCTGCGAGCTCGGGGTGTCTCGCAGGCAGGGCCTTGCAGCTGCGGGGGCTGTAGTTTCTCCTGGGTTCCGACACAAACCTTTTTCTCCTCCGCAATACAGGCGGTGGGTGCTACGGCTTTCCCCGGATTTCCGAAAAGGGGGCGGGAGATCACCGGTACAGCAGGCTCATCCGTGGGAGGCCGCCGAGCGGCTCTGGCCCGCGAAGGCGGAGCGGCGGAGCGCGAGGGCTCTGGCGCGGGATGACGACCTCTGGCACGTACTACGGTCGTCCTCCTGGCCCGCGGCCGCGCACGCGCGGCGGGAACCTTGGGCGGGGCTTTGGGCGGCAGCAGCCGGCGGACAGTCCGCCTGTGGGCGGCTGAGTCGGCCCGCGGGGCTGGCAGGCGGAGATGCAGCAAGTTCATGAGGATCGTCTCGATCTCAGCCTCAGTTTGTAGAGCAGCTTTAGTTACGCCGGCGGAAATGGTGCCCTGGGTGCGGACGATGGGGGAGAAGCTGAAGCAGCGGCTGCGGCTGGACGTAGGACGCGAGATCTGCCGCCAGTACCCGCTGTTCTGCTTCCTGCTGCTCTGCCTCAGCGCCGCCTCCCTGCTCCTCAACAGGTAAACTCGCATCGCTGAGCCAGCCGGGCGGCGGGCGGCTTCTCCCCAAAACCTGGGCCGCACACCGGTGTAGCTTACCTTTGTGGATGCCGCCTGGGCCGCCCAGCCGCGGAATTTGGGGCAGGCTGCGGGGCCTCTGGGGAGAGTGGCCTCGGAGAGCTTGGCCGAACGTCGGGGCCCGGAAGTGCGGCTGAAGGGTCGGGTTCAAGTGCCCCCTTTCCTCAGGCCTCTGCTGCTAAGCCAGCCGGCGGCGATTCTTATCTATTCATCCATTTCATAAAACTGGTCTTCCGTCATAAGTGCTTTTCAGAGGACTGAAAGAAATCTTCATGTCCAGACCAATCTGAGGCCGTCCGGGGCGGTCCAGTCAGCTGACAGAGGAGGGTTCAAGGTCCTGTCGCAGCCGCGGTTTTCGGCACACTCCCCTCGCTCGGTGCGCGCGCACACACACGCACAAGCACGCAGTCTGACAGCTCAAGCTGTCCCGCAGTGTTGTTGGTTAAGCGGGTGGTTAGAAAGATTTGTTGCACCGACGCTAGAAAGCAAATTACTACTCTTCTCAACATCTGTATAATAGTCTTAAAGGGAAGACCGAAACTTAAAACTGGTCAATTCAGTTGACGTTTTGAAATCCGAAGGTTCTGCCCCTGAAGTAAACTTGTAGATTTCCTTCAATTTTGCTAGTTTTAGAAATGGTAGCGATGAAATAGGCAGTAGAGGAGAACTTTTCCTTTAAAATTATTTCTAGTTTTGCTTTTGGTGGAAAGACGTCTGAGACAGTTGTTAGTGACAGCAGCGGCATGGTGTTTTCTCTTATGTTTTGAACATGCAATCATTCTTACTACTTTATCTTGCAATAGTTGATCCCCAAGGATTGGAACGGGAAAGCAGTCAGACGGAATTTGGTAACTTAATTTTGCCCTAAGGTTAACGATTTCTTGTGACTGTTGAAATTGGGTTTCTTCCCTAGCCGCTTTGCTTTCTTGTTAGTTGATTCTGGGTTTATATAATATTAGGTTTAATAAATAGCGATTGGTATTTTACTGAAAACTGCTTTGAAGTGGAACCCTTAACAGAGTGCAAAGTAATTATTAAGCAATTACTTGCTTTTTGTCATCTGGAAGGTATTTCAAGCTAGACTAACAGGTTTAATATGAAAGATACGAAAACTTTGTATGATTATTAAATTTTGTCCAGGGATTTACCTATATCTCCTTTAGGAGTCGGGTCATTTTAGGTCTCTAAGGTAGGACAACCATATAGGAGCAGGTTGAACTAGATTCTGAGGTTGCCTACCTTAACATAGTTTTCAATGTTGTTAAGAATTCCTAAGGATACTATCTAATTTGTATACCATATGATCTGTACCCTGAATTATGCAAAGAAAGAAGGAAATAACACTTGACTGTTATCTCTGAGTGGTTGGGTTTATGACTGAAATTGCTTTTGCATACATTTTTTGGTATTTTTGCCTTTGTTACTGTTATAATCAGCAAAAGTGCTTTTAAACATTAGTCTCGAGTAAAAGTATGGTTAGGTACCCTTTTTCCAGGAAAAAGCTTTTGAAGGTGTAGAACAGTGTATATAGTATACTTTTCAGTGTATTGTATGATTTTCTGTAAATTATGTGTGCATTCACAGGTGCATACAGTCACGTACCCTTATGTATGCTTAGACTATCTCTGGAAGATTGTTATACAAGAAAACACGGTCCCTTCTGGGAATGGAGAAGTGTTAGGCATATGTATTCAGAAATTTAAAAAATATGTATGTATATGTAATATATAAAAACATTTGAGGCATAATGATGGAAATAGAAGAAATGGGAAGATATCCTCAATAAGTGCTTTGAATAAATGATTTCTATACAGGCATTTCACCAGTTAATTTTTAGAAATAACTTTAAAAGAAATTTTCAGTTTAAAATCTTTATTGGTTAGTATGAAGATTTGAAGCTTTCCCTCTATATGGTTAAACTTAGAATAATATCCTGTTTCGAAAATTTTTTTCTTATAGTTTTGAAACTCCTAAAGATCTTTCAAGGTGTAATTTAGCATATACATTTTTCTTTCAGTGTGAATGAAGATTATGAATCTTATCTGTGGAGCAATAAATGGATATAACCTTTGGACTAGTGTGATTTGTGGAAAGAGTAGAGTAACATACTTTATATATTTCAAATTATTTATGATCTCACCTTTATCGTATTGTTAAGACAAATTAGGAGCATATTTACAATTATATAGATTTGTTTATTTGCCAATCATAGTGTTGAGTATTTGAATGTTAGAATAAGGAATATTTTAAGTTAATCCCAATAATAATGGTAATAGTAGTAATTAATAGCTAACACTTTGTGACTGCTTCATTTGGTCCAGGTATTGTGAGTTTTCATTTATTATTGAGGCATTTTGTTGTGGTTGAAAGTTTTGAATCTGAAGCTTGACTGTAAGAATTTGATTCTGACTCTTCCATTTACCAATTATGTGAATTTGGATAAGTGATCTAAGTACCTACGTTATATGGTTATTTTGATGATTAAATGGGTAAATACATGGAAAGTGCTTAGAATGGTGCTGAATACATAGAATGTGCTCTCATTAAATGTTAGCAGTTATTTTTCTCTCATATGTCCTCACAACACTGTAAGGTAGGTACTATTATTAGCCTGTTTTTTTACATATAACTTACAGAAAAGTGCATAATACATCATTAATTGATTAGCTCTGTGAATTTTAAATATGGCTCATCATGTAACCAACACCCAGATCAAGATGTAAAATATTTCTAGCACCCCACTAAGCTCCCTTGTTAATAATCTTTTCAATAACAATATATCAGTTTTGCTTGTTTCTGAATTTCATGTAAACGGAATCATATGGTTTTCTTGTATCTGGTTTTCTCTCAACTCTGTTTTTGAGATTTATCCATATTTTTGCATACATATATCAGTAGTTTATTCTCTTTTGTTATTGTGTAGTAATCCATTGGGATTAGGCCACACTTTGTTTATTCATTCTGTTGAAGGGCAGTGTAGTTGTTTACAGTTTTGGGCTATTATGAATAATGCTGCTGTGAATATTCTTATATATATTTCTTTTGATAGACACATACACTTATTTCTTTTGGGTTTATGCCCATGAATAGAAATGCTTAGTTATAAGCATTTGTTTAACTTAAGTAGATACTGCCAGACAGTTTTCCAGAGTGGTTGTAACACTTTACACTCTCTCCAGAAATGTTTGACAGTTCTGTCAGATACTGTCTGCAGGTTTAATTTAGCTGTTTTAGTGAGTGTAGAGTGGTACCTCATGGTAGTTTTAATTTGCAATTCCTTGGTGGTTATTAGCTCATTTTACAAATGAGCAAACTGAAGCTCAGAGTTGTTAAGTAACTTGTTCAGGCTCATAGATAGTAAGTAGCAGAATGGGATTCTAATGCAGGTCATTCTGATTCAGAAGCCCAAGTTTTTAAAAATTACGGTAGAAAGATATTACTATGAATATACCAGTTATTGTTGATTTTCTAAGTAACATTGATTCATGCAAATTGTAAAGAAGTCAGAAATATAGACAAATATAAAGATGTTAAAAATCACTTGTAAATTACTATTCATATATGCTAATAACAGTAGTGTTGTTAGCATTCTAATCACTTTTACCTAAAATTTTATAATTTTATTATATTAATTGAGATTGTTCTGTGTATATGGCCTTCTTCTATATATGGTGCCTGCTTTTTAATGTGTTTTATTGTTATTTATTTTTAAATTACCATAATTGTCTTACATACACTTAACTTAGTATGTGACAAGCTTTTAGCACTTCTATGAACTTATTTAGTCATCATAACAACCCTATGAGTTAGGAATTACTATTAGCCCTTTTTTTTTTTTAAGATTTTATTGGGGGAGGAGAACAGGACTTTAGTGGGGAACAGTGTGTACTTCCAGGACTTTTTCCCAAGTCAAATTGTTGTCCTTTCAATCTTAGCTGTGGAGGGTGCCGTACAGCTTCAAGTTGTCCTTTCAATCTTAGTTGTGGAGGGTGCCGTTCAGCTTCAAGTTGTTGTCCTTTCAGTCTTAGTTGTGGAGGGCGCAGCTCAGCTCCAGGTCCATTTGCTGTTGGTAGTTGCAGGGGGCGCTGCCCACCATCCCTTGCTGGAGTTGAGGAATTGAACTGGCAACCTTGTGGTTGAGAGCCCACTGGCCCATGTGGGAATCGAACCTGCAGCCTTCGGAGTTAGGAGCGTGGAGCTCTAACTGCCTGAGCCACTGGGCCGGCCCTATTAGCCCATTTTTATAGAGGACCAAACAAGAGTCAGAGAGGTTAATTAATCTGCATTGTGTCAAAGCCAGAATTCAAATCCAGACAGTTAGACTCTATGACATCATATGTTTTGTTCCCAAATTTCATGGGTCTTTCACTCTATGTTCTGTTTCTTTCGTCTATTTTTCTCTTCCTATAACAGTACCAGATTTTTAAAAACACTAGTATTATAGTTTTGTAGTGTGTTTTTATATCTGCTAGGACAAATTCTCCTTCTTGGCCCATCTTTTCCAAAGTTGATGCAGCTCTTTCTGAGCCTTTATTTTCCGTCTGCATTTTCAAATGAATATGTCAGATTTCTAAAAAGATTGAACTGGACTTTTGATTGTGATTTCTGTTTTGTTTATATATTGTCACATAACAAACCATCCCCAAATATTAGTGGTTTAAGGCAACAACAGCATTTAATTTGCTCACGGAAATGTTGGTTTGTTCATTCACAAGTGTGACAGTTGATGCTGGTTGTTGGCTATCATCTTAGCTGGACTTTAGGCCAGAACATATACATATGGCCTTTGCATGTGGCTTTTTTCCCACTGTGGTGCTGGGTTACAAAGGTGAGCATCCTAAGAAAGAGAGCCTAGTGGGAGCCAGGTCCTTTTTATGGCCTAGTCTTGGAAGTTAGCTTTACTTCTGCCACATGTTATTGGTTAGAAGTGAATTATTAAGGCTAACCCCCATTCGGGGTCAGGGGGGCATGCGGGAGGAAATTAGGCTCCTGCGTTTGATGTGAAGTGTCAAAGAATTTGCAATAATATTTAATACCACTGCAGTTTTATTTAATTTGTAAATTAATCTGGATAGGATTGATACCATTACTATATTTAATGGTTTCATCCATGAACATACATATCTCTCCATTCATTCATTCTACTATTATGTCCTTTTAATGTTTTTTTTTTCATTAAAATACTTTATTATGGAAAATTTCAAATATATAGAAAATAAAAATAGAATAGTATAATAAAACTTGCAAGTACCTATCACGTAGCTTCAGAAATTATCAGATCAGAGTCAAATATCCCCTTTCCCCCAATTATTTTGAAAGAAATCCCATATGACATGTCTTATCTATAAATATTAGACAACTCTAATAGATGAGTTCTTTTTCTCTTACATAACCACAGTACTATTTCACATTAAAAAAACAACTAAATTTCCTTTTTTTTTTAATTTTTATTTATTTTAAGTGTGTTTTTCCAGGACCCATCAGCTCCAAGTCAGTAGTTGTTTCAATCTAATTGTGGAGGGTGCAGCTCACAGTGGCCCATGTGGGGATCGAACTGGCAACCTTGTTGTTAAGAGCACCGCGCTCTAACCAACTGAGCTAACCAGCTGCCCCAACTAAATTTAACATCATCAACTGAACATCATCATTCAGTATTAAGATTTCCCTCAATTTCTTAGAACTTCCCCCCCCAACATTTTTTGATGGAAAAGCTTTAAACATATAGCACTGTTGAAATTTATAGTAGATGGCCAATTATGTATTGCCTAGATTTTACCATTAATATTTTTCTTATTTACACATGTTTTATCATGTGTCTGTTTACATGTGTCTCTTTACTACTCCGTCCACAATGTATCTTATTTATAAACAGGTTTTTAAGTTAGTTAAATTAAGATCCAAATACAACTTTTTAATCTGAAAGTTGCCTGACCCCACCTCCCTTTTTTTTAACCTTGCAGTTTAGTTAAGAAATGGCCATTTGTTCTGTAGAGTTTTCCACAGTCTGGCTTTTGCTGATTGCATCTCTGTTGTGTTTTTGGACATGTTCCCTCTGGGTTCCTTGTGAACTAGTAGTTAGGTCAAAAACCTTCATTGTTTTGATTTTTTTCTCCTTTAGTCCATGATGGTATAGATTTAAAGATAATGAACTGTTAAAAAATATACCTTTTGATGTATTATTTATTTTCTGATATACTGATAGATTTAGTAAACTAATATTTTACTTAGTTCTTCATATCTATATTCATAAGTAAAATAGACCTAGTGATTTGCTTATAATGTCTTCATCTGATTTGGGTGTTAAATTTATATTAGCAACCTTTTCAACCTTTTCAATTAGCAACCTTTCTCATTTTTCTTTCCCAGAGCACTCTGTGTAAAATAGGCATTACCTGTTTCATGAAAGTTTGTTAAAACCATTTGGGCCAGGGGCCTTTTTGTGCAGCCAAATCTCTGATTACTGTTTTAATTCTTTTAATGATAATAGGTCTGTTCAAGTTATCTAGTTCTGCACTTACTAATTTCTAGCATTTGTCTTTTTAAGAAAATTTATGTTCTATAGGTTATCCGATTTATGAACATGTAGTTATTCATAGTCTTACTCTTCATTTCAGTTATAGCTGTGCTTATTTCTTTTTCACTCTGTATTTTGTATACTTGTATTCTCTGTTTTTTTAATTCCTTGATCTGTCTTGCTAAAACTTTTTAAATCAACTTTTGATTTTGAAAATTTCTAAGCATACATAGAAAAAAAGACAGAGAACTCCAAACCTCCATAACTCAAACAGCCATCAGTATTTTGCATATTTTTAAAAAATCTAACCACCTCCTTTTCAAGTCACTTCTACACAAAACCATAACCTTACAAAATTAGCAGTTGATTAATATCATATAATAACCAGTCCATAATCAAATGTTCCTAATTGTGTAAAAATTTGTAGCACATTTGTTCTAATTAGGATCCAAACTAGGTCCACTCACTGTATATGACTACTACATTTCTTAAGCTTTTGTAAATCTCTGCTAATCTAGAACAAGAGTTGGCAAACTTTTTCTGTAGTGTCAGATAGTAAATATTTTAGGTTTTGTGGTCTACATCAGGCCTCTGCCCCATGTTCTTATTTATTTATTTTTCCAATTTTTTTAAAGGTTTTTATTAAAAATATAGCTAACATACAATATTATTAGTTTCAGGTATACACCATAGTTATTCAACATTTATATAAATAAAGAAATGATGAGCACAATAAGTCCAGCAACCACCTGACACTGTACCATGCTATCACAATATTATTGTCTATATTCCCCATGCTGTACATTACATCCCCATGACTTACTTGTTTCACATCTGGAAATTTGAACCCCTTCACCTTTAACCCCCCTTTAAAAATTTTTAAATTACAGTTGATGTTCAATATTATTTTTTATTAATTTCAGGTGTACAGCATAGTGGTTAGACATTTGTATAATTTAAGGAGTGATCCCCTTGACGAGTCTAGTACCCACCTGGTATTATACTTAGTTATTACCACATTGTTGATTATATTCCCTATGCTTCACTTTACATCCCCATGAGTATTTTGTAACTACCAATTTGTATTTCTTAATCCCTTCACCTTTTTCACCCTGTCCCCCAACCTCCCTTTCATCTACAACCCCAATAAATCTGACACTATACATAGTTATTACAATATTATTGACTATGTTCATTCTGTTATACCCTATATCCCCATGATTACTTTGTAACAACCAATTTGTGCTTCTTAATCCCTTCCCCTGTTTCATCCATCCCTCTAACCCCCCTCCCATTTGGCAACCATCAAAATGTTCTCTGTATGAGTTTGTTTCTGTTTTGTTTATTTGTGTATTTTGTTCTTTAGATTCCACATATACGTGAAATCACATTGCATCTGTCTTTGTCTGTCTGAAATACTTCACTCAGCATAATACCCTCCAGGTCCATCCATGCTGCCGCAGGGGCGAGAACCCATTCCCTTTCATGGCTGAGCAATATTCCATTGTACATATGTACCACCTCCTCTTTATCCATTCATCCATCAATGGAAATCCAGGCTGTCTCCACATCTTGGCCATTGTAAACAATCCTCAACGAACATATGGATGCACATGTCCTCTCGAAGTAGCATTTTGTGTTTTTCAGTTAAATAACCAAAAGTGGGATTACTGGGTTCTTCTTTGTCTTTTCTTATAGCGTTTGTTTTAAACTCTTTTTGGTCTAGTATATGTATTGCTACCCCAGTGTTTTTTCTTTCGTTTCCATTTTCATGAACTATCTTTTTCCATCCCTTTACTTTGAGTCTGTGTGTGTCTTTTGATCGTAAGTGAGCCTCTTGTAGGCAGCTTATGTAGTAAGGGTTTTGTTTTCTTATCCATTCAGTTTTCTATGTCTTTTGATTGGAGCATTTAATCCATTTACATTGAAAGTTATTGTTGATACATATATAGCTGTTGCCATTTTTATCATAATTTTGATTTTTCCCCCCATCTTAAAGAAGTCCCTCTAACATCCCTTGTAATAGTGGTTTGGTGGTGACAGACTCCTTTAGCTTTTTCTTGTCTGGGAAGCTCTTTATCTGTCCTTCAATTTTAAATGATAGTCTTGCTGAGTAGAGTAGTCTTGGTTGTAGATCCTTGCTTTTCATCACATTGAATATTTCGTGCCAGTTCCTTCTGGCCTGCAAATTTTCTGTTGAGAAATCAGCTGACAATCTTATGGGTACTCCCATATAAGTAATTAGTTGCCTTTCTCTTGCTGCTTTTAGGATTCTCTCTTTGTCTTAATCTTTGCCATTTTATTATAATGTGTCTTGTTGTGGGCTTTTTGGGTTTATCTTGTTTGGGATTCTGCACTTCCTGGGCTTGTGTGTCTATTTCCTTTGCCAGATTAGAAAAGTGTTCAGTCATTATTTCTTTAAATAGGTTCTCAATCTCTTGCTTTCTCTCTTCTTCTGGTACCCTTATGATGCAAATGTTGTTACTCTTGATGTTGTCCTAGAAGTCTCTTAAACTATCCTTGTTTCTAAAATTTTATTATTGTTGTTATTATTATTATTATTATTATTATTATTATCTTGCTGTTTTGATTGCGTGTTTTATGCTACCTTGTCTTCCAAATTGCTGATTTGATCCTCTGCTTCATCTAGTCTGTTGGTGATCCCTTCTAGTGTATTCTTTATTTCAGTTATTATGTTCTTTTCCACTGACTGGTTCCTTTTTATGGTGTCTATGTCATTGTTTTGTGCTTGCTATATTTGTTGACATTCTCATTAAGTTCCTTGAGCATCCTTATAATCAGTGTTTTGAACTCTGTCTCTGGTAGGATTCTTACCTCCATTTCATTGTTTTTCTGGAGTTTTTTTGTGTTCTTTCATTTGGGATGTATTTCTTTGTTTCCTCATTTTGGGTGCGTCTCTGTGTTTGTTTCTATGTACTAGGTAGATCTGCTGCATCTCCCAGTCTTGGCTGGATGGCCTTATGTAGTAGGTGCCCTGTGGGGCCTAGTGGCTAGTCTCCCTGGTCACCTCTGTTGGATGCTCCAGGAATGTCCCTTATGTGGGTTGTGTGTGCCCTCCTGTTGTCGTTGAGCCTTGACTGCTCTTGCTCTTGGTATGTCAGTGGGTGGGTTGACCTTCAGGCTGACTGGCTGTAGGGTTTGGCCATCTTCACGGCCTATGGGCTGCTCTGTGGTGGGGGGCTTACCCACTGCGTGGGATTCACCTCAGTGGGCTCTGGTGTCTGTTAAGACCACTTTTTGTGTTGCTTGTAGGGCTAATTGGGTGGTGCTCTGCTGTGGTCTGAAGCCAACCTCCAAGTATGTTGGTCCTGGGGCTCTGGGGAAGGGCTCTGGTGTAGGCCCAGGTCACCCACTGCCTGTGTCTGGCCAGGGATTACCTGGTAGTAGCTACAAAGCAATCCACAGTTTTTCACTGCCTGTTCTAAACCTGGAGGCACATGGGAGAGGCCATGCTAAGAACCAAGGATGGCTGCCACCAGTACCGGGACTGGAGTAGCTCCACAAAAAGCCAGGACACCCTGAGGCCTGCTGCCACATGCTGGCTCCCATAAGATTTAGCCATTGATAAAGCCTCATGTGGTTTGTGAGTTGGTTGAGACAGGGAGTTACCAGAGTGGGACGAGTTGTGGTCACCAGGTTAATGTAGATTCTGGTTTGGTGCCAGTGCTAAGTCTAGAGCTACTCAGCGAAAGTCTCAAACACTCTGATGCCAATTGCTGCCCTCCTGGGACATGCGAACCTCCAATAGTTGTCCAAAGAAGAGTGCAATGAGGTTGGGGCTAACTGCTGGCTGAGAGTGCGCCTCTGGCATTGGGCAAGTTGGGTGGGTGGGATTCCAGGGAAGCAAAAGGGGGGAGTGAGCCAGACCAATTCAGATTCAGATTTGGTCATAGACGTGGGGGGAGGGCTCAACACTGGAAGATTGTGTCCACCTGCTGGTTGCACAGGAGAAGAACCCTACACAGGGAAAATGGCAAACCTCTAGTCCTCATCTGAAAGCCACACAACTCAGTCTCTCCCTGTATGTCTCCAATGCCTCACAACACCCTAGTCACTGTCCCTCTGCTAGAGACCAGGGTGACTGCCTGCTAATGAGTGAGTCTGTGCACAGGCCCTTTAAGAGGACGTCTGGGTTTCCTGCAGCCTTTCTTCTGGGCTGGTCAGACTCCCTCGTTTTTCACAGTCATATTTTGTGGGGGCTTCTTTTCCCAGCATCAGTACTTTGGGCTGGGAAGCCTGGGGTTTCTTACTCCTCTGGGGGAAGCTCCACAACTGAGATACCCCTCCTGATTCTCAACTGCCATATGGAGGTGTGGGGCCAGTCCATTCCACATCTCCACCCCTCCACCAGTCTCCATGTGGCTTCTTATTTATATTCTTAGTTATAAAACTTCTGTTCAGCTAGATTGCAGTTGGTTCTCCCAGTTGATTGTTCTATAATTTAGTTGTAATTTCAATGTGTTCACAGGAGAATGCAAGTACAATATTTACTCTGCCATCTTGGATTCTCCCCTCCCCCCATATTCTTTTCTTTTTTTAAATTAAAGTTTATTGGGGTGACAATTGCTAGTAAAGTTACATAGATTTCAGGTGTACAATTCTGTATTTACATCATCTATAAATCCCATTGTGTGTTCACCACCCAGAGTCGGTTCTCCTTCCATCACCATATATTTGATCCCATTTACCCTCATCTACCACCCCCCTCCCCCTTACCCTCTGGTAACCACTAAACTATTGTCTGTGTCTATGAGTTTTTGTTTCTCATTTGTTTGTCTTGTTCCCGTACTCTTTTTAAAAGAATCCTTTTAAAATGTAAAATTCTCTCTTAGCTTGAAGGCTGTACCAGAGCAGGTGGCATCAGATTCATAAGCCATAGTTTGTCAACCCCAATCTGGAGCATTTCTCCTCACCTGCTTTTTTTCCCCCCTTTGCCATTGATTTGTTGAAGAAACTGTGTCATTTGTTCACTCTCTCGATTTTGCTGATGGTTTCCTCATGGTATCTTGGTTTTTTGTTTTTTTTATACTCACAATTATATTTTTTGTATATAGGGAGTTAGATCTATAGGCTAAATTAGATTTTTTGGGGGGATACAAGAATACTTTAGTGATGATGTGTACATCCTTTTATATATCACATTAGAGGATAACACCACATACGATGGAGTAGCCTCACTTTCCATGGATTCAGGTTAGTGATAGCTGATACCTTGCAAGATAAGTTTCAAATAAACTTTCAACAAACCAAAACTTGCTCTTTTGTTTTCCTGCTAATTTATGCCCTGAGTCAGTTATTTCATTATAGGTTGCAACATGATGATTTTTTCATTCTTTCATTCCTTCTGTAGTTTTAAATTTGAATTCTTTTTTAAAAAATACAATTACTTTATTCCATGCAGTAGATATATTTAATTACAATGAAGTGCTCAAATTGGAAAAGTAGGATAAATGCTTTCTCTTTTATTTATCTGTGTTTAGAGTAATTGGTGACTTAGTAACTCCCAGTAAGATGCAGTTAGAGGTTTGCTTATTTTATGAATTTTTCCAAAGAACCAAATTATATTTTATTATCTCTTGTCATTGTTATCTATTTTATTGGTTTATGTTCTTTACTGTTTTCTTCCTTTTTGTGCCTTGGAATTTGCTTTGTCCCCCACGCCCCAACTTTCTGAATGCTTACCTTGTTGGTTTTCACCATTTCTTTGTCTCTGATTAATGCAAGGTGTCCCAACCTCAGCACTATTGATAATTTGGGTCAGATAATTCTTTGTTGTGGGGGCCTGTCCTGTGCATTGTAGGATATTTAGCAGCAGCTTTAGCCTCAGCCACTTTATGTCAGTAGTGCACTCCCCCATACCCCCTCTGCACATTTGTGACAATCAAAAATGTCTTCATATACTGTCATATGTTCCCTGGGGGAGTGAAATCACCCTTGGTTGAGAACCACAGGGTTAATACATTTAAAGCTATAGATTTTCTTTTTACATAATGCTTTAGTTATTGCTTGCCTTAATTATAACTCACACATGTTGCATGTAGTGTTTATTGTCATTCTGTCTAAATATAGGTCTACAATTCCTAATCTGTAATTCTGAAATCAAAAAGGTCTGAAGAAGTAACTTTTTCCCTAAGTTTGGCACTAGTTACATTTGATGACAAAACCTGATCTGAACAGATATGAGACTATTTATTTTTTTCTGACTTGTTTCTTATTGTTCATATTTTACTGCAGAAATATTAATATTTGATTATGGAGTATGCATCAGACCTCATTGGGGGTGTTATATTATGTATGAAATATATACTATATAACTGTTCAAGAATCTAAAAATTAAGAATTCTGAGTCATATCTCTCTGGCTCAAAATGATTTTCTAAGCAACTGTGGACATGAATTTTATTATTTTTTCTGTGAATACCTCTGTAACCTGAGTTAATTTCCAGACATAAGTGTTGTTTTAAAAGCTTGATATGAAGTATGCTAGTTTGGTTAGAGTGAAGCTTTGTATAAAGGAATGGGAATAAGGGTATAAGGTGAGTTGGGATAAGATTGAAAGGGATCATAACGATTTAAGGGGTTTGTATTTCATTCTGCAGGCAGCATTAAGCCACGGCTGTTTTTTGAATGGGTGGTAACCATGTTTATATTTTAAGTGCTGAGTGAGAGCATTTAATAATAGATATGCAGTGGATGTTTCTCAAGTACAGAATTGTCTGGAGACCAGGCAATTTCATCTGGTTGGGTGGCTTAGCCTTTGTCTCACATATTTTGTACTTGCTGTGTCACTGTCTATAATTTGTAAGCACCCCTAACCATCCAGCTTCCCTCTTACTACTGTATTCCCCGGTTCTGAACTTCCAGGTTTTAACAGTTGCTTCTGTGACCCTTTCTATTCCATGATACAGTTGGAAAATTGTCCTTAGTCAGAGAACTGGGATGGATGTGGAATTTACTGGTGTGCTTCTCTTCTCTTAAACTTCTCTTGAAGTTTACAGTCCTATCCTGCCTGTGGTCCAATGCCTGGAAACAGTTGCTGCATATGTTTGGCCCAGTTTTTTAGTTGTTTCTGGTGGGAAGGCACCAGTTATTCTGTCAAGGAAGCAGAAGTCTCTTACTCCTTTGAAACATATGCTTTCTGCGTGTTTGATATCAATCTCTAGGTCACTTGTACTCATTTATAGAAGACTTTGGCTTCTGGGTTATAGACTTTCTCTCCTCTTATATACTCACTCATATTGCCATCATTCTAGGTGACTTCAGTGCTTGTGTGAGTAACCTGTTAAATACTCTCGTCTAGCTCAAGGTGACTCTTCTTCAGCCTTCCAATTAGATCACCATACGGTGGCCCTTTTTATCATCAAAAAGAGCTCTACCTCTGAAATCTTAAAAATTACATACCTCACTTGATGACCAGTGTCTACTTCTCCCTTTCAGTTAGTATCTGCTTCTTGACTTCTCAGCCTACGGACTCTTCTGTTCTCTTCTTTATTCATTGTCTCTCTTCTGCTGTTACTTTCCTATGCAATTTAGTCACTCTACTTTAGATTCCATGGACCATCAGTCCAACCTCTTAATTGCCAGTGTCTTTACCTCCTTTCCCTTTTATTCCACTCACCTGACAAAATCAAAATCTTAGATCAGTGATGTTGCTTGCCTTTTTAGTGTTTATATTCCTGGTTACTGAATACTGCTAGAGAAAACCCACACCTATAAATTGAACTCTTCAGCCTCAGTACTGCCCAGCAGTCCCCCTCTTTACTTTTCCCTAGCAGCTATTTCAGAACTTCCCCAGGCTTCCATAATTTCTGATCATGCCTCCTTCACCCTTTACGCTTAGCATCTCTTGTTTCACTTAACGGCCATCATATGTCTTTTAATTCTTGTTACTGAATCTACCGGCTTAACTGCATTCTCATTCATCTACTCTTTATCTTTGGTATTAGGGAAGAGGTATCGCTCCCTTTTATAACTATTTCTTCTGTTTAGGCTCTGAAACCCAACTACTCCTATTTCTCTAGGACATTACTCAATTATTTCTCTTCTCTCCTACCTCTTTTTCCCTTATCTCTTTCTCTCCTATCAACATTTAAATGTGATCAGGTTTTACTAAACACCTTCCCTCATTGTGCCCCTCCAGCTACCACCTTAGCTCTTTCCTTTAAAAAGAGAATTACCCACATTCACCAATTCCACTTCCTTACTTCCATCTCACTGTTCAATCCACTTCATAAGTGGATTTGCCATTCTACTAAAATTGCTTTTGCCAGTTCATCAGTACCTCTTGTTGCAAAAACTAACGAACAATTCTCAATCTGTCTCTTTTGTCAATTAATGATCATTAGCACCAATTCAAGGCAAACAGGAGTCCTCAATTTGGAGATGGGGTGAAAAAGGAAACTATTCAGTGCAAACAGCTCAATTGTGATACAGTACAGCTGTGAGAACAGCTTAATAGTGGTATAGCTCAACAATAAAGTCCTGTTCCCCTTCCCCAATTAAAAAAACAAAAAAAAAAGAGAGAGACCATGGCTGTGGGACAGCACACCTGTGAGGCGGCCCTGGGGCAAGGCCACTTTAGTCTGTTCCACTCTGACGTTTGGTCTTTGGTGAAAGGGAAATTGCCCTGTCCGAGGCAGCAAGGAGCTGACTTATACAGACGCAAGTCCCTACCCCTTGTCGCCGTCCACATGCAGATCAGGACTCCAAATCCTCACAGTTTGACTGGTCCAAAGGGCACTGTCCTGATTGGTTAGAATGGAGCCGCTTTGATTGATTGGTGAAGATGCTGATGAGGATATAGCTGCAAAGCTCCAATTGGATGGGGAAAACCTCAGTCCATTGGTTGAAATACAATATAAGGGTTGTATTTTTATAAGGGTTGGCGCAGCAGTCAGGAGCACAGTGCAGGGAAGTAGTTTTAGTGCAGGAGGCAGGCAGCTCAGTGCAGGCTTCTCCCTGAAGTGTGGTTTGCTTGAGAGGCCCCTGTTTAGAAACAGCTGCTAGGCTCTGCTTTTGAATTTGAGCCCAGTTAGCCACTAGGAGCTCTTCTCGGTAGTTATCTTCTTTCTCAGGCTCCACACTTTATTTTACAAATATTTGATTCTGTTAACTACTTCATCCCTGTTGACATGTTTTCTTTCTTTTTTCATCTTGGCAGCCTTTATGACTTGACCTTTGGTTTTCTTCCCAACTCTTTTCTAATTACTAGATTTGTTTCTGGATTTCTCTTGCTTTGCTTATTTCTTAAATGTCTTATACTGTCTTCTTTCACTCTGCAACGTCTCCCTAGGTCATGTCATTTGTCCCCTTCAGTGATCTTTATATGGATAACTCCCAAATCTTTCTCTGAAAAAACTTTTCTGTCCTTTCAAATTTGGGCTGTGTATTCTGTCTGATGTGTTCCCATACCATGTGTGCTTTCTCTGTAATAATATAGAACACATGATCACACTGTATTGCATTTACTTTACTGTTATACCAGACAGCGTTTTCCATGAAATAAAGACCATGGCACCTATTATATCACCAGAACCTTGTACTGTGTAGCATAAAATAGGCACTCTGTAATTAAAAAAAAAAAAAAAATGAATGAAAAATAGTCAGAATTTTGGTGGGGTATGAATACTACAATATCATTAGAAGGTACCTGGAAGAATGTAATAGAGGCTAAACATGACAACTTAGGTACCAAATTATGGAATAACGAGAATTTATACATTTTCATAGTTTATTTTTTAAGCTTTCCCTCCCATTTTATTTATTTTTTTAATTTATTTTAAATTAGTTGATAATACATTAGTTTCAGGTGTACAACAGTGTTAGACATTTATATACCTTATGAAATATACTTCCTTATATTTTAAGTGCAGTGTTCTTTTCATAGCATACACTGTGATTCTTGTAGTTAATAAATACATTACAGAAAATCATGATTGGACAAGTTGCTTTAGTCTGTTATAGTAGGTGCTTAATAAATGCTTGTTAAATCAATGAAGGGACAACTTAGTATTATACTTTTTTTGGTTCTAATAATTATTTTCATTTATTTCTAAGGTATCTTCATGTTTTAATGATCTTCTGGTCATTTGTTGCTGGAGTCGTCACATTCTACTGCTCATTAGGACCTGATTCTCTCTTACCAAATATATTCTTCACAATAAAATACAAACCCAAGGTAAAATTTATGTGTTCTTATTTTTAAAAGTCAGTCTGTATGACCCTGTGCTGTTTGATGTTATTATTGAAAGCATATTAAAGCAGTGATTATTTTAAAATATTCGTTTGCTATTTAATAATGGAAGACATCAGAACATTTTCAAAGTGAAATTTACATATGTGTATTTTTTTAAAGTCTACAGTTCTCCTAGGAGGAACTATAAAAAGAAAATACAAAATTCTCAGAAAGTTGGGATCCACAGTTTTAGAGTGTCCTCTAACTGCATATTAACTGTGAGGACAATAAATTAAAACAGAGGTTCCCAAAGTTGGTTGTACAGTAGAGTCACCTGGTCAATCTTTAAAAATAAAGATTCCTGGGAGATATATATATATATATATATATATATATACACAAAAAATATATATATACAGAAAATAAATATATAAACAATATATATGAAATATATATATATATATACATATATATACACACATACATAACATACATACGTACATACATATATATATATATATATATATATATAGAGAGAGAGAGAGAGAGAGAGAGAGAGAGAGAGAGACAGAGGGAGAGAGAAAAGATTCCTGGGCCCTACTACCAGATTTTGATGGAATAATTCTGGGCTAGAACATTGTAATCAGTCCTTGTTAAAAGCTTTCCAGGTGATTCTGAGGCACAGGCACAATTAGGGAACTCTGGATTAAATTAACCCTATTAATTTCCTAAATGTCTGTTTGTTCCATAGAAACAAACAGAGAAATAATTAGGCAGTTTGCTTAAGTAAAACAATACAGATGGTAGTGTATTCAGTCTGTGTTGGGTAGGCAATGTCCCTAATGTGTAGGTCAGGATTTAGTGGGATATCTTGAAGTCTTACTTGAGAATTCTTCAAGTTGATGCAATCCCTCATCTCAGATTTGGTGATATTTCTACTCAGAGGAAACACAGCTGAAAGTGGTGCTCTCTAACCCTACTAGTTATCATGTATCTTCTCCCTCATTGAATTCAAGGTTTTGGAGAAATAAAAATAGTTTTTTCATATACTTTTGCAGCAGAGTATTATTTGCAAATGTAGATGGAATTTCTTTTTTTTTTTTATAAGCGAATATAACAATTAACTTGAATTGTAAGATTGGAAATTTGGGTTAGGTATTGTAAAGCATTTCATCAGGTATTCTCTGTTGTCAGTTTAGTTTAGCAAGTAGTATGTATTACAAAGAATGGTGTTTCAGTGTTAAAGCAGACAATAATAAAAAAAAGTCCTCTGAATTGATAATATTGATTAACGAGCTTTTGATAAATTGATTCTCTTTTGTAAAGATGATGTATAAAGACAAATCTCCCCCCCTCCCATTTCCCTTTTTTAGCAGTTTGGACTTCAAGAATTATTTCCTCAAGGTCGTAGCTGTGCTGTTTGTGGTAAAGTGAAATGTAAACGACATAGGTAAGATAGACCTTTTATATTTGTTGATCTTTCTATTTGGTTGGTGCAAAAGTAATTGCGGTTTAAAAGGTTAAAAATAATTGCAAAAACCGCAATTACTTTTGCATCGACCTAATAATTACATTTTGGATTTCAAGCAATTTAATTGTGTGATTTTCTTTAGGCCTTCCTTGCTACTTGAAAACTACCAGCCATGGTTAGACCTGAAAATTTCTTCCAAGGTTGATGCATCTCTCTCAGAGGTAACTAATTAATATTGCCAAATATACTCAAGCAGAAAATATTAAATACCTATGGGAAATGTAATTATGAAGCATATTAATATATGCCACCTAATCAGTTCTTGGCTAAGTAGTAGATTATTATGAAATATGCGACTTGAATGTAAGCTAGAAATGTTTTTGGATCCCATGTGTAATTTAAATGGGCATTTTAGCCAAAGAAAGCACTGTTTTACCTGGTTATTGCTTAACTCTTATAAAAACATTTTTATGATAGGGTAGTAGAAATGACCACTTTGTAATTTTAAAAGGAGGTACCGGAGCTACAAGGAGCAAATGTATATCTTGCTGAATTATGACCCCAGTTTTGACATTAATTGAAGGGAAGAGCAGAGAATGGGGTACTTTTCATTGTTCTGCATTAGGTAGGAATAGAAGGCATCTTCTTTTATCTTTGTTCCAATCACATTTTATATGTACCTTTTTGGTAACTTACCATATTTTAGTTTATTTCTTTTAGAGACTTATCTTCTCAGTTGATCTGAGGAAACAGTCAAGTCCTTTAAGGCAGGCAGTGGGGTCTCATTTGTTCCCAGCACCAAATGCAGGGCCAGATACATTGTTGGTAGCTGATAGGTATGTATTGAATTAAACTGAATTCTAATTAGTTGAAGAATAGCATTAGACACCTGAATTCTGCCTAACTGTCCTTTTTCCCATTTGTATCCTTCTGTGGCCAAAAGTATGCTGCATAAGTACCAAACTGTTGGCATTTTTCTTTTGCATTTTTTCTGTAACGTCTTTTTCATCTTCAAGCTTCCCTGATTTAAGACTGTGCTGTCCAATATGGTGGCTACTAATAAACATTTAAAAATGTGTTGAGATGTATTGTATATGTAAAATATATATGAGATTTTTGAGGACTTAGGAAGGAAAAGGAATGTAAAATATGCTGTTAAATATTTTATTGATTACATGTTGAAATGATAATATTTTGGATATATTAGGTTAAATAAAATATATCCTTAAATTAATTTCACCTGTTTTCTTTTTTTTAAATGTAGCTACTAGAAAATTGAGTCATGCTAAGTGAAATAAGTCAGGTAAAAAGTCGAGAATCATGATTTCACTCGTGGAATATAAACTGAAGGCAACAAATGACCAAGACAAAGAAAAGCTCATAGATACAGACAACAGTTTAGTGGTTACCAGAGGGTAAGGGGATGAAAAGGGATGTAGAAAAGGATAGAAGGGGTCAAATATATGGTGACAGAAGTCGAATTGACTTTGGGTGGTGAACACACAATGTAAAATGAAGATGATGTATTTTAGAATTGTCACTTGAAGCCTGTGTTATTAACCAATGTCACCCGCAATAAATTTAATTAAAAAAAGAAAAAAATTTAAAATTACATATGTGGCTCACATTATTATATTTCTGTTGGAGAGTGCTGATTTGAGGTCTGTTGAAGATAAGACCTCTAGCAAGAATATTATTTGTGTCTTTGACACTTCATTTATTTCTTTAAAAAAAATGAAACTTATGTAAAGCTCTTGGCCTAGTGTCTGGTACCTACTGGCTTTCAATAAATATTAGTTCCAAATTTGAAAACATTTTTTGAGATCTTGATATAGGCAGGAACTGGATGAGGCCCTAGAAATAAAAAGAGAAATAAGATACAGTCCTTTCTTCTAGGAACTTGAGTCTAGGAAGGGAGTTAGACATTTAACAGATAATTACAACATAATGTAATACAGGGAATAATGGCAGCAATGTATAAGGTGTGTTATTACTACAGAGGAAGAAGTGCATAACTGTTGAGAGGGGCAGTCAGGAAGGGAAAGGGTATTTCAGGGTTTGGAAGAGCTTTTGAAAGGAAAAAAGAGGTTTTGAAACAAGGTGTAGTGTTCAGTAAGCTGGAGGGTAAAATGTGAAGGAGGATGTGGGCAATGAAGAGACAATTCTAGTAGCTAATTTTATTGATCACTTACTATATATTAGGCTCTGTGCTAATCATGGTACTTGAATTATTTCATGTAATCACACAACCTATGAAGTAGGTGCTATTATAGATGATTTAACCAAAACTGGGGTTTACAGAGTTTTAATCATTTTCTCAAGTTTCATAGCTGTTTGGTAGCAGAGCTCAGTCTAAAACTCAGGTCTCGCTTAGTTCTTAACCAGTTTTTATATGGCCCTTTAGAAATAAGATCGTCAAGACTTAAAGGGCCATAGTGAAGGAGTTTAACTGATCATGGAAGCCATTGGTTTTCAGATGTGGAAGTAGAGTTTTCATATGTGACTCACAGGATGCAGTGGGAGGTGAAAAGGAAGTAAATGGTCACAGTTGCTGGTATGCAGCTTTCTCCCACCCATTCAAAATCAGTGCAGCTCCACTTTTCTTACTTTGATACATTGTGGTTTCATATATAGAGGGTTTCGTGCAAGGGAGTGATGTGGTCAAATATATGTGCTTTAAATTACTTTGACAACTTTGTGGAGTATGGGGAGGGGAGCTGACTTGTAAGGAGGATGACTAGTTCAGAGGCTATTGCTACAGTATAAGGTTGAGAAGATGAGGACCTGAAAAGTGGGGCTGTAGAAAAGAGCTACTTAGGATGTAAAATAAGTGGGATTTGGTGATTGGTTTTACGGGATATGGGAAATAAAGTAAGACCAAATGTTTAGTGGTAAATTTTCTGGTCTCCTCTCTGTGTCCTATCCCTGTTTCTATCCCAGCTGATGTCACTAATGATTAGTATTTGTAGTAAAACATCCAAATCTTGTTGCCTTAATATGTAAAGAATCCATGGCCTTCATTACTGCTGTATATAGGTAAATAGGTATACGAGGTGAATGTTTAAATAAACAAAATTATTACAGTAAAAGACATATTACCATTTTTCCCCTCACAATACTCCCCCTCACTTTGAACACACTTATCCCATTGTTCTTGCCAGTTTCTGAAGCAGCTCCGGCAGTACTCTTTCATGAGTGTCTTTAGTTGTGTTTTCCTGGCTGCCTCAATATCCTGAATCGATTCAAAACGTTTACCTTTCATGGTTATTTTGATTTTGAGGAAGAGCCATAAGTCGAACGATGCCAGATTTGCCGTACTAGAAATGATGTGTGACATGTAGCCTTTCCATTGTGATCATAAAATACAGTGAATGCTGCTGCCAAGTGCCATCCAACGGAAAAGCAGGGATCTTTAGTATGGGAAGTGGCGCATTGAACCTTAATAGCAGCATGACAAGTTTCACCTTCTTCGGTACAGTCAGTGGGGTGTGAGCTACGTTTGAGAGAAGTTGTGTTTTAAAGTGTGCTGTAAATCATCCTCCATCATGACAGCGTTCTGAGTCACACATTGCTTCTGGTATATAACTATTTCTGTCAAATAAAAACATTCACTGGGTCTGTCATCATAAGACTTCTGTCTCTTCCCCAAAGTCAAACTAATTCAGGACATTGAGGCAGCCATGATAACGTAATTAAAGACACTCATGAAAGAGGACTTCAGAACTGCTTCAGAAAGTGGCAAGAATCATTTGAAATGAGGACGAGTATTTTGATGGGGATTAATGGCAATGTGTCTTTTAGTATAATAAATTTTTAAAACTTTAAACATTCACCATATTGTTTGATAACACCTGGTAAAGTCAGATGAGATACATTGTTTCATTCCTTCCCTGCTGCTTTTTAAAAGTTACTGCCATGGCTGCCAACTGCTTTAAAAAATTAATATATACTGCTACATCTATACTCAAGAAGTGGAAGATTTAACACCCAGGTTTTCTTTTGATTTGTTTTGCTACTTTTTCATATATAACTTATAAACTGATTTTAAATGTACAGCTGAAATTTTTACTAAGCGAACATATCTGTATAACCAGCACACAGATCAAGAAACAAAACATCAGCAGTCCAGAAGTTCCTCTCATGCTCCCTTCTAATCACTAGCCTCCATTGAAAGGAATCACTGATACCTAATTTTGACGCCTTTTAAAAGTCTTATCTACTTGTTTCTTTATACTATTCTGGCGATACTGACTTTCTGAAAGAGTTAAGAATACAAAAGACTAGCTTATTATTTTCCTTCTTTCCAAAGAACTTTCTTGGTTTAGTGAAGCTTCAGAGTCAGAAACAATTTAGTGGTTTTTTTTTAAGTTTTTTTTTTTTAATGCAACGCTTTAGAAATGTGTGTTTCATTCTAAATGGTAATTTTTCTTTTTTATGGAGTTTTATGGTTTTCAAAGTGTTTCTCTTATGTTCTCTTTGGTTATCACAACAACCATGTAAGGCTGACATGCATTTTGTCATGTCCATGATGTTAATAATTGGGCTAATAAAATTGGTTCTTGGTAGTATTATATATTACTTAGTAGTAGTTTATTTTCCCAGAATTAGTTAATTAATTTAATTTTTCTTTGAAAATAATTTTTATGCAGGTCCTTGAATTAGTGTTGGAAAACTTTGTTTATCCGTGGTACAGGTATGTTCTTTCTATAACACCTATTTCTTTCTTTTTTTTTTTTAAGATTTTATTGGGGAAGGGGAACAGGACTTTATAAGGGAAAAGTGTGTACTTCCAGGACTTTTTTCCATGTCAAGTTGTTGTCCTTTCAATCTTAGTTGTGGAGGGTGCCGTTCAGCTTCAGGTTGTTGTCCTTTCAGTCTTAGTTGTCGAGGGCGCAGCTTAGCTCCAGGTCCAGTTGCCGTTGCTAGTTTCAGGGGGGCGCAGCCCACCATCCCTTGCAGGAGTCGAACTGGCAACCTTGTGGTTGAGAGGACGCTCTCCAATCAACTGAGCCATTCGGGAGCTTAGTGGCAGCTCAGCTCAAGGTGCCATGTTCAATCTTAGTTGCAGGGGGCGCTGCCCACCATCCCTTTGTGGGACTCGAGGAATTGAACTGGCAACCTTGTGGTTGAGAGCCCACTGGCCCATGTGGGAATCGAACTGGCAGCCTTCGGAGTTAGGAGCATGGAGCTCTAACCACCTGAGCCACTGGGCCGGCCCCTAACACCTATTTCTTTAAGTGAATACCATTAAGTGAAGCATGCCAATGATGGGTTTTTAGTGTAGGCCAGTGTTTGTCAATTTTGCACTATGGACATTTTAGGCCAAGTAATTCTTTATTGTGAGGTACAGTGCATTATAGGATTTTTAGCAGCACCCTTGGCCTTTTCTCTCTCGGTGCTAGTATTACCTCCTCCTCCCCTAGTTGTGACCACCAAAAATATCTTTAGAGATTGCTAAATGTTACCTGGGAGGCATAATTGGTCCCAGTTAAGAATCATTGATGTAGCAATCAATTAACAGTCTAGTGAAAGCAAAGAGGTAAAAAACCTAGGCTGCTTTTTGAAAGAAAAGTAACTTGCAGAATTTTTTATCACTCTTAAATGTGATTTAATATTTTGTAAGTACTTTGTACATTTGAAATCATTGCACATTTAGAGGAAAAATTTATATTCAGATGTTTCATTAAATTGAAAGAATTTTAATAGTATTTTCCTGGAATATTCAGTTTTTTTTCAAAGTAACTTTGTTTTTGGTATCTGCTATGGATATACTAGAGCCCTCTACCTTGACTACAGAAAATACTCGTAGATCTGAAAAAATATATATAGTTTGAGAATCATAAATCCAAGTTGTATCATTTAATAAATAAATATTTCCTTACATAAGTATCAGGTATTTAGTTATGTATTTGAACACTTATACCTATATGACTTACAGATGTAATATTTAATGACAACTACCCTAATTTCATAGTGGGAAGCATGGTTGATAAAATTATATTCCTTACCAAGGGACTTAACAGTTAGCACCATCTTCAAGTTCAGGTTATCACCATTATACATACCTTTCTTTCTTGCTTTGATTAGGGAAGTGTCCTAATTCTTCTAGGGACCTCAAGACCTCAGGAAAATGAAAAGTAGCTCCTCAGAAGAAGGTTGTCAAAATTTCTGTTTAAAAACATTTGAATTTCAGTTTGTGTTTTTTCAAATATAACACTTTTTAAAAAACTTTTGGAATGAGTTTATATTATTAATCTATAAATATTTTAAATTAATTTAAAATTTTATATTTTAATTCTATTGCTTTTCCAAAATTATTCTTTGTTTTGTTTCATAGAAATTTCTTTGATGCTTAGAAAATGATCTTAGGATTGTGAAAATATGACTACGTACATGTGGATATCTACATGGAAATAAATATATACTACAGTTTAGTTAATAGTAATATGTCTTGGTACTAGAATTATGGGAGTTGTTTATTTTCTTCTATATACAGTTCTGTCTTCTATAATGTAATACATTATTTGTTAAGACACAAAAGAAAAATAACATAAGTAAATGGAAAAAAGAGGAAGCTCTAGACTTTCCTTGGTTTCTAGATGGTGAAACTGTATTATTTTTCTGAATCTAAATGCTTGCTTTTCTCAATTGAAGGGATGTAACAGATGATGAGTCCTTTGTTGATGAACTGAGGATTACATTACGTTTTTTTGCATCTGTTTTAATCCGAAGGATTCACAAGGTATATATTTATAATGAGAAATTGGGAATTTGAGATCTTGTAATTACTAAAGAGGGTTTTAAAAATCTTGTATTTACTTTATCCTGTATTGTGTTTGTTTTTTTCTTCGCTTTTCATTTTTTTTTAGATTAAAAGATGGATTACTTTTGATTCATTGAGCAGTTTCACTTTAATGCTTGGGTATCTTAGTTTGTGGCAGTTAGAAATAAAAAGACAACTATGAGGAAAACAGGCATATTCCAGTTCGATGAATTTACTGTGTAAATGGTAATGAATATAATCTATTTTTAAAATTTTTGGGCCATATTTTGTGTATGTTTGGGCCTTTGCCTATAGATATACTTAACTGTGTGTTGGCTATAGATACACATACTTTTCTACCATCTTGTCAATTCAGTAGAATTGAACATATTGTCATTAACTTGGTTTATAATATCTCTGCCATTAGTAAAGAAAATGAAGACATATCTTTTTTTCTTTTTTTTCCAAGTCAAGTTGTCCTTTCAATCTTAGTTGTGGAGGGTTCTACGTTCAGCTTCAAGTTGTTCTTTCAGTCTTAGTTGCGGAGGGCGCAGCTCAGCTCCAGGTCCAGTTGCCGTTGCTAGTTGCAGGGGGCACAGCCCACCATCCCTTGCCGGACCCAAGGAATTGAACTGGCAACCTTGTGGTTGAGAGCCCACTGGCCCATGTGGGAATCGAACCGGCAGCCTTCGGAGTTAGGAGCACGGAGCTCTAACTGCCTGAGCCACTGGGCTGGCCCAAGACATATCTTGTTAAATGTATCTATATACCTATTCAATAAATAAACAATATAGTCAACCACTGTAGAAAACAAATGCAAAAAATGACTAAGCAGTTCACAAAAGAAAAATATAAAATGGCCAATGAACACTTGAAACTATGTTGTCTCACATCAAATAAATAAAGGTTTTTGATAAGATGCTATTTTCTTGCCTATCAGATTGGGAAAGATAAAAAAAGAATGATAATATCTAGCAATGGTGATTGTGGGGAAATAGGCAAAGCAAGTATGAATCCAGATTGGTCTAACTCTTAACAATGTACGGCAGTTTGGTAATCTTTATTAAAAGACTTAAAAATGTTTGTACTCCCAAATTTAATTCCATTTTTTGATAATATATTTTAAAGAAATAATCAGAGTTTACGTAAAAATGTATGTTTGAAAATTCATTGCAGTATAATGAAAAACTGATGTTTATTTGATGGTACTGTAGGATTGTTGGTTAATTAAACGTAATACGTGGCCAACTATAAAATCCTATGCAGCCGTGTAAAGTCATTTTGTCTAATAGTACTTATTAACATGGGAAGTTATCTTATATACTCAAGTGGAAGAGGCTGGAAAAGAGTACATGTAGCATTTTTCCTCTATGAAAACAAAGGTCACATTTTAAAGCTTGTTAATATGTATATTAAGGTCATATATATCCTTATCACTGTTTATTCTTATTATAGTGGTAAGTTGATGCTGATATTTTGGTTCTTTCCATGAATTTCTTTCTGTTCACCATTTGTTTTTTTTGCATTGAGCAGTTGTCATTTTTGTAAATAAAAAAAGTTGATAAACATTAATATTGTTTTAAAAAAGGTTCTGAGGCAATTATCTCAGTTGACAATTTAAATGGAATAAAAGATTTAGTAAGAAATATCAGTTGATGATAAACCATTTAAATTATAACAGTCAATAAAATTAACTGATCAAAAAACTGACTCATTACAGTGAATTCATATATAAATATTAGTTAATAGAACAACTCTGCTATGTTTGGCTTTGAGATAGCCTAGTGATTTTAAAATCACAGGACTTCATACTTGGGAGTATGCTATATTTTTTTGGTAGCAGCTGTATTGAGATATATTTTATATGCCTTACAATTCACTTATTTAAGGTGTACAATTAAATGGTCTTTAGAATATTCCCTGAGTTATGCAACCATCACCACAATCAATTTTAGAACATTTTTATCATCCAAAAAGAGACCTCTTACTCTTTAGCCATAAACCACTGTTCCTCCATTCCCTTAGACTTAGCCAACCAAGTTTTCTGTCTCTATAGATTTATCTATTCTGGACATTTCATATAAATGGCCACATATAATATGTGGCCTTTGTGATTGGTTACTTTTATGTAGCATAATGTTTTCAAGGTTTATTAATGTTGTCATTGTGTAGCCCGTATCAGTACTTGGTTCTTTTTTATGTCTGAATAATATTACGTTGTAAAAATATGCCACTTTTTGTTTATTCATCAATCAGTTGATGGACCTTTGGATTGTTTCCACTTTTTGGCTGTTATGAATAATGTTAACATAGCATTTATGTACAATTTTTTTTTTTGGGGGGGAGATAGATGTTTTTATTTGTCTCGGGTATATACATAGGATTGTAATTGCCAGGCGAAATGGTAACTCTCTGTTTATCTTTTTGAGGAACTGCCAGACCGCTTTCCAAAGTGGCTGCACCATTTTACATTCCCACCAGCAGTGTACGAGGATTCTGATTTTTCCACATCTTTGCCAGAACTAGTTGTTATCTCACTTTTTGATTCTAACCATGGTAGTGGGTGTGAATCAGTATCTCATTGTGGTTGTAATTTGCATTTCCCTGATGACTAATGATGTTGAGCATCTTTTCACATGCTTATTGGCCATTTGTATATCTTTTATAGGAGAAATGTCTATTCAAATCCTTTGCCCACTTTTTAATTGGGTTGTTCATCTTTTTATTGTTGAGTTGTAAGTGTTCATTGTATATTCTGTATACAAGTAATTTATCAGCTATATGATTTGCAAATATTTTCTTCCATTTTCCGGATTGTTATGCTATCTATTCTTTCTTTTATTTTATCTGTAGCTATCCTGGGAGATACATGGGTCATTATCGTACCCATTTTATAGAAAGTATTAATAACTTTGTCAAAGTGTCAGAGGTAGTTAATAGGCAAAGGATTAGGCCTGGGTCATCTTATTTCTAGTGCAATGTTCTATCCTCATACAGTTACCTGAATAATGTAAATTGGCAGTTTGGGAATAATGAAAACAAGGAAACATTTAAGGTCCACAGTTGTTTGTTTGTTTTTTTTAATCAAAGTTTAGTGACAAACACATGATTTTATCATTTTGATTCTGACCTAAAGTCTCTAAAATGGAACTTACATATGAACATTTTCATGAATGTTGTCAGATGACAAGATTTTTATAAAATGTTTGATAACTAAAACATGTTTATTTGATAAATATGAGAATAATTTATAATCACTGAGTACCAAGAGGCCAGGAGTAAATGAAGAGTAATGTTAGTTTGCAATAAGGCATACTACTGGCATAAATAACCCCTTATTGAATGTGCTTGATCTTATGTAGCCAAAAGATATCTGTAAATGGCTCTGGGTTTTATTAGTAAATCACTAAAAATTGGGGGTTTATGATCCATCATGCTTATTAGATTTGTCAGCCTGTGATTTTTTTCTTTAATATGAAATTTAAAAAGAATTGAAAAGTTAACACAAAGCTTAACACTACTGTGATGCAATTTCCTCATGCCTTTGATAAAGGAAAAATAGAATATGTTGAGTTTTGTGGTGGAAGATAAGCCTGTCAAAGTCCAATACACGTGATTTTTGGTGATTTATTTACAATTTATTTTTAGTTTATTTATCTTTTATGTGTGTATATATAAGCCCTCAACCCTCTCACTAACCTAACATTGTCACTACAATTTCCAGCCTTTAAGTTGAAAAATGTCTGTGGGGAATGATGAAACTTAATATTGCAAAATAGAGTGTTTTAGTATATCTTAAAACCAGGATTTATCTTGTAAACTGAATGAAAAAGTTCATTTTCAAGTAACCTTAGTAAACATAAATTTATAGTCTCAAAGGAATAAGTTACTTGAGACTATAAAGTAATAGTCTTTATAGCCTATCTTTTTCTTGAATGCATTTAAAACAAACACATTAAAGAAATGTCATGAATACAGATTATTTTGTGAGAAAAAAATTTAGTATATAGGGTATGCATATTAAGATATTTTCATTACTATGGTAGAAAAATTCTGTAGAGTTACAGTTAGTGTGATCCAAGAATATAAAGTGCTTTTAAATTATATTCTTGAAAGATTCCAAATAATAGCTCTAATTTTTAAGACTATATGTTCCAATATCTTAAATATATATAGTGTTCCTGCCGTGGTAATTTGTAATGACATTGTAGTGATAAATATTTTAAAAGTTTTTATTTTAATGTTGAATTTTTCTAGGTGGATATTCCATCTATTATAACCAAGAAACTATTAAAAGCAGCAATGAAGCATATAGAAGTGATAGTTAAAGCCAGTCAGAAAGGTAATACAGTTTTCTACTACAAAACTTGAGTGATTTTATTTTTATATACCAACTTTCACCTTAAATATCTAAGTCTGAATGTTGATACATTAACTGATATATTCACAAATTCTGTGAGAGTATTCTTTTAAACTGAAATCCTTTTCCATAGTTTGTTAACCATATCAGTGATTGTGAAAACTCAAGAATCTATGAAAATGAAAATACAGTTAGTTACTTTTAGATATACTGGTGATTATTCTTGTCTTTTTTTGAATGCTAGTCTATTGCCTTCACTATTTCCTCTGAGGTATATCTTAATCTCTTCCCCCTTTCTCCTTGATGATTTCAACAGTTTTTATCTGTCCTATATACTACATATGTATTGCCCATCCTATATACTGCTACTGTGTTAATTTCATGATTCTTAATATGTTATCTCCCTACTAAATAAAAATTAATGACTGCTATCTAGTCTAAACTACATTTAAGCCCTTTGCTATCTAGTCAAACATTTTGATCTACTCTTGTCTTTCACTGTGTATTGTGCTTTAGTCAGAATGACCTATTTTCAGTTTCTCGAGTGTGTCTTGGCCTTTATACTGTCATGACTTGCACATAGCATATGTTCAGCAAATTTTTTCCAATTGAACAAATGAAATCCTCAGTTGGGAATTTTCTTGCTCTTAGATCAAACTGAAATGTTCCTTTTTAACAAAATTACGTGTATACTCTCTACTTGGTTCTTTGCCAAACTGATTTTCCTTGTGTTTGCATTTGGTATTCTTTGTCGATGTTTTCCCAGTATGTTCTGCAGAATACTACTCTACGTAAAATGACCATATAGAAGAGGTTTCATGGTCATGTTTTCTGGTAATTACTACATATTGTATTCCCCTTCTGGAAATTCCCAGTAAGGACTAGCATACCAGAATCTCTGAGTAGTATTCAGCAAAGAATAGCTTTAATTTTGTTTGACCCAGCACATCCCAGACTCATTTGCATATGGAACCAGTTCTCCCTTCCTCATAATATCAATATAATCAGAGTACATTTGGGGAAATTGTGTTGTAGGCAGAGTTGAAATTAAATTACTAGTTTATTTGTTCTTTAGTATGATTAATTCCTCACATACAAGAAATATTTCAAATTATATATTTAAAATTCTTTTCTGTGTTCATCTTATAATGTTATAACAAGTAAATTGTTTTTCTTGAACATAGTTAAAAAGTGGAAGAGTTTGAATGTATGTAATTTGTTAAATAAAAAAGTTAACTTTGAAAATTATTACTGGCAAAATAACCCTGTTACTAGCAAAGACAGAAGATAGTAACTTTGTTGTCGCCATTTTGTTAAGGCTACTTTACTGTTAAAATATAGGAAAAATGTTTTTTTTTTCATTATTAATAGTAAATTTCATTTATTAGAGAAGTTTTAAGTTTACAGAAAAATTGAGTAGAAAGCATAGAGAGTTCCCATCTGCCCCCCACTTCCCCTATTACTAACATCTTGCCTTAGTTGGTACATTTGTTACAATTGTTATACCAATAACGGTATGTTATTATTAACTAAAGTCTACAGTTTTTCATTAGGGCTTACTCTTTTTATTGTACAATCTATGGGTTCTGACAAATGCATAATGCCATCTATCCACCATTACAATATACTGAATAGTTTCGCTGTCCTAAAAATCCCATTTTACCTATTCATTCCTCCCTCCTTTCTTTGTGAAACCCTGGCAACCTGTCTCTACAGTTTTGCCTTTTCTAGAATGTCATATAGTTGGCATCATATGGTAACCTTTTCAGACTGGCTTCTTTTTTAGAAATATGCATTTAAGGCTTCTCCGTATCTTTTCATGGCTTAATAGCTAATTTCTTTTTATTGCTCATGTTCCATTTTGTAAATGTACTACATTTTGTTTTTTTACCTGTTGAAGGATATCTTGGTTGCTTCCAAATTTGGCAATTATGAATAAAGTTATAAACATTTGTATGGGAAAGTATTTTTTTATGTAGTCTTTATTTTGTTCCAAAGACAAACACTTTGAACTCAGACTAGAGTAAATGGAGCCATCTTTTTATTTTTAGTTGGATTGATCAGTTAAATAAAATCTCCAATTATTTTGCCTCTCAGAATGATGATATATATATATATATATCACACCAGTTTGACGAAATTCATTGTTGAGTCTTTGCAACATAGGGATTGTTAATTTGCTACTATTCATGTAAAAAAAATGGTTCTCAATTAAAAAATCACAATTAAATGTTAGATTGGATCCATTAATAACATTGTAATGAATGAAATCCATATAATTAAAAGGCCAAAGAATGAGGAGGACTCTTATTTCATCCAAAGGTCCTGGTGTTCTAAATATTATGACAGTAAGTTAGATAAAGTTGTAAAAATGATTTTCAGATTTTTTATTTCTTTACTGCATGAATTTATTTTCTAAATTCTTTGGTCACACAGTTGTGCATAACTCAGGATAGAAAGGTTCATCTCTTCATATTCATCCTACTCTCCTAGTGTTCTCTCCTTAATCTTCCTCTTGAGGATGGGGAT
Organism: Rhinolophus sinicus; assembly: GCF_036562045.2. Classification (NCBI taxonomy): domain Eukaryota; kingdom Metazoa; phylum Chordata; class Mammalia; order Chiroptera; family Rhinolophidae; genus Rhinolophus; species Rhinolophus sinicus. The sequence goes on along the minus strand of NC_133755.1, from coordinate 120,554,119 downwards.
TATGTAGAAGTTTTCTATGTAAGTACTCTATGGCCCTTAGAAATGTTAACTACATATGTATATTAGAAGCATTGGTTTAATTTAAATTTAATAATAATTGTTCAGAAAGACCTTAACCCAGTCTTTCATCTTGAAGATATCTCTTTATTGTGGATTCTGGGGACTTTTCCTTTTCTAGTCTGAAAACTGCTGACTAGTTAGGCAGTCAATACACTGGTGGTTAGTGGGGATTAATCCATTGTCTATTTTCCAGCATCTATATTTTGCTTATATTCCCAATTAAGGTTTCTTTCCTTCTATATTCTTTTTATCTTATGCCTGATTCCTTTATTTTCTTGTTACCTAGTTGTACAAAAATCTCTTACATCTGACAGATATTGAATAGATTCCAATCTAGTGACTTAATTTATATATTATATGTGAATGCTTGCTTAATCACGCCAGATATTGTAACTACTTGGACATTTTTCATGACAACTTTTCAGTGTTAATAATTATTTAATAACTACTTATGTGGAAACTGAGGCTCAAAAGGATTATATCGTTTGTTCAAAGTCATTAGTAATGAAGTAGAGTTGAGATTTAGCATAGCTTAGTCTTCTTATTTTAGATCCCTGTTCATGATACAAATTTTTAGAAGATCTGAACCCCAAAGCATTCTTGGAGAAAAATGCTGGGCAAATAATTGCATGATTATGAAACAAAATGTGTGTCTTGTAAAAACTAAGCCCTTCTTTGCAAATCCTGCTTTTGTACCTCAGGAGCAGATAGCCCTTCATTTACCTTCTTAGTACTCACATCATTAGAATGCATATGTTGGCTATTTTGGTAAATGTACTTGCATCCTCTTTCAATAAAAATAGATGTAAATAGTCAAAAAGAAAGGCTGTTGAATTAGGGGTAAGATTCTCTTCACAAACTCCATGATTTTAAAACTTGGCACAGAATGTAGGTAGGGGAAAGCATGACTTGTTTTTCTCCTAGTCTTTTGAGGTCTGTAAAAAGGAGTAGCGATACTGTTGTTACTTTTAACCTTTAAAATGTTAGTTTAGTGCTTGGTCTTTTAAGAAAACTTTCTCTTAATATAACTTATCATTGGCTAATACTTATTAAGTTATCTATCTGATCATGGAGTTCTACTCTATACCTCTTATGTCCTTATCCTTTGGGCAGAAGATGCAGAATTTAACCAAGAAAGCCAGTTTCTATACTGCAATTGCTCTAAAAGGTTATCTGAATGATTTTGATGTGAAAGCAGAGACAATAAAGAATTCTAAGAAGGGTGTTGTTTTTTTCTGTATTTGCAGAGGATGAACAAGATGTAATATTTGATAATAGAAGCTTTGTGTGTATGCTAGAAGATGTTTTCTGTAGCTTTTTCCACTTAAAAAAAATATTTGCTTTTGTTTAATATAACTTGTAAACTAGTGACATGAGTTTAAATTCTTGTTTCCCAAGGAGGAAGGGTCTTTTTATTTCAGAATTCAAAAACTTCCAACCAAGAGGAAAATTATTTTCTTTATATCCTTGGGAAAACTTTCCCAGTAGAATACATATTGGAAAGAAAGGAGGGCTAGGAAAGGAATGACTACATTCAATGATTTTCTGTTTATTAGTGGAAATGGCTGAAGTTATTTAATGTTGCTTAACTTCTTTTAGTGTTTATTTTTTATCTCTATTTATAGTGGAAAATACAGAGTTTTTACAGCAAGCTGCTTTAGAAGAATATGGTCCAGAGCTTCATGTGGCTTTGAGGAGTCGAAGAGATGAATTACACTATTTAAGGAAACTTACTGAACTACTTTTTCCTTATGTTTTGCCTCCTAAAGCAACAGACTGCAGGTATAAATAGACTGGAAAATGTCATAGCAGCATTTGCATACCATGGCATACATATATTGCTATTCTTGATTATAATAGGAGTACACTAAAATTTGAGGTTAGCTTATCATGTGAATAATTTTTCATTTAAGAAATACAATTTACCAAGTCTTAAAATGCCATTTTAGGTGCTAAGTATTTGTGATGTATTGTGTTGCTTAGAATTTTTTCTTGGAAATTGATCCTTGGAAATCAGAGATAAATATGAATAAAATTAATTTTCTTATTTGAGATCATTATACTTTGTTACTTCCTTGGCAGTCCTGTTTTTAAAGACATGTACATTTTGACTCACTGGGAGAAACAATGTGAAAAAACTGTACAGACATGTGTGGGTTTTAAGGTATCCACCTGGGAAGAATAATTAGAGATCATTTGACCTATCCTCTCCGACAGGAGTATGTCTAGATTATTCCATAAAGTAATGTCATTACTGTTACCCTAATAATCCTTAGAGGAGAAACCATGACTTATTTTACGGATATACTTTCATGTTGCTTTATTTAAAATTTTTATTAAAAAAATCAAAGTTTTATCTTAATATTTTAAATGAAATATTTTTATTTTAAACAAAATAATTTATAATATTAATCTAAATATTATAATTGTAAAATAATTATACTATTAAACGTTAATTTTAAACATTGATTTAAATAGATATTAAACATTTTAAATACTATTACAAGGTGAGAAGTGTTTTCTAATGCTCACCTAAGTCCTTTCTGCTAAGGAAATACTTTTTTTTCTCTTAAATAGCACTCTCTTTTAGCCAATTAAGAATTCCCAAGTGTGGTCTGTGAACCAGTAGCTTGCACATTACTTGGGAGCTTGTTAGAAATGCAGAATCTTGGGGCACACCCCAGACCTGCTGAATCATAGTTTGCATTTTAGCAAGATCCCCAGGTAAGAACTGATGTAAATCACTAAATACATACATCATTATTTCTTTTTCCAGATCCCTGACCTTACTTTTAAGAGAGATCCTCTCTGGTTCAATATTCCTTCCTTCTTTGGATTTCCTAGCTGATCCAGTAAGATTTAAATTTTTTTCCTCTAATTGTGGTTAAAATTTATTATCTTAAATGTTTTAATATATACAGTTCAGTGGTATTAAGTACATTCATATGTTGAGCAACCATTCACAACTACTCATCTCTACAACTCTTTTCATCTTACAGAACTGAAACTCTACACCCATTAAACAATAATTCTTCATTCCTGCCTCCCCCCAACCCCTGGCACCACCACTCTACTTCTTGTCTCTGTGAATTTGACACCTCTAGGTGCCTCATATAAGTGGAACCATACATTATTTGTCTGTTTTGCTACTGGCTTATTTCACTCATCGTAATGTCCTCAAAATTCACCCCTGTTGTAGCACATGTCAGACTTTCCCTCCTTTGCAAACCTGAATAATATTCCATTTTAGGTATATAAAACGTTTTGCTTATTCATCCATCCATTGATAGACACTTGGGTTGCTTTTGCTTTTAATCCAGTAAGATTTTGAAGAAACAGGAATATTTTATAAACCTTTTAAATGCCAAAGTCAGAATAACTTTTCTTTGCCCATTTTCACAAAAGGTGAGGCCATGTCCACTTTGTGTTACATCGGTACTTATCCACTGCTCCATTTGTTGCTTCATTTTTCTAGAAACTTTCATAATATATAAGCTTTGAGAATTCTGTGCAGAACATAGTAATGGAGTTATTTTTGACCTGTGTTTATTTATGATTTTCCTTTAGGATACTGTGAATCATTTGCTTATCATCTTCATAGATGACAGCCCAGTGAGTATTGAACATATTAGAAAACAGTTCACGCTGCATTGAATTTTGATTCATATCTGTCAAATCAAATGATGGTTTTAATGAATTAATTAATTCTCTTTCTTCAAAGCCTGAAAAAGCAACTGAACCACCTTCCCCTTTGGTTCCATTCTTGCAGAAATTTGCAGAACCTAGAAATAAAAAGCCATCTGTAAGTATTTTCAACAATAGCTTATACTACTTTTGATACAAGTAATTTTATCACCTATATGTAGAGCCTTAACTGACTCTTCCTTTCATATTGTCTAGGTGCTGAAGTTAGAATTGAAGCAAATCAGAGAGCAACAAGATCTCTTATTTCGTTTTATGAATTTTCTGAAACAAGAAGGAGCAGTGCACGTGTTGCAAATTTGTCTGACTGTGGGTGAGGCTTACCTGTGTACTTCACTAAAATCATTTTTAAACTTTTTAATATATTTGAATATTTAGATCAGAATTGATGTTATAGTTGTCATCTATCATTGTACTATATTTCATTTACTAGATATTCTAAGGGCACCGCTGAGTTGTCTCTCAAGTATCCACTCTTTTCCAGATTGGGACGTAATCTGTGACTGACTTCAACCAAATTCTATTAGCAGAAAAAACTACTAAAAATTGAGTATATGAAAATATATTAAAGACTCAATTATTAGCTTATATCAATAGCAGTTTGTTTTAGTTTTTGTTCAGGATTGTTTTGATTAAATAATCAAGTATAAAAATGTTTATTTTGATTTTAAGCTGTATAATATCTTGCTTTATTGGATTTATGAGCCTTTAAGGACTGTGAAAATATTATTTTTAATGCACCTGATTTCTTTTTCGAATACAACTTTTTAAAAATACAAGTATAATTTACACATGAAATTCATAGAACTTAAATGAGCAGTTTGATCAGTTTGGCAAATCTGTACATCTGTATGACCTACACCTTTATCAAGATATAGAACATTTCCATCACTCCAGAAAGTTCTTTTAGGGCCCTTCCAAAACGACCCATCCCTGCTCCCCCTTCTGCCAAAGCAATCACTGGTCTCATTTCTCACACCACGGATTAGTTTTGCTTACATAATTTCCTATATAAAAGGAATCACATAGTATGTACTCTTCTGTGCTTAGCTTCATTGATTGAGACTAATGCTTTTTAAGATTGATGCTTGTTGTTGTATAGTTGAGTAGTTTGCTCTATTTTATTGCTAAGTAGTATTCTTTTGTATGAGTATACAAAAGTTTCTGAGTTTCTGTATCCATTCTCCTTGTAGACAGTTATCTGCACTGCTTCCACTTTCGGGCTATTATGAATAAAGTTGCTATGAACGTTCTTGTAGAAGGCTTTCTGTTGGGCATACATTTAATAACTGAAATTAGAATTGCTGGGTCACAGAGTAGATACATGTTTAATTTTTATAAGAAACTGCCATTTTATTTTTCAAAGTGGTTGTACTATTTTATTCCTCTTAGCAATTTGTGAGAGTTCTGATTGCTCTACATCTTTACTAAAATTTGGTGGTGTTTATTTTTTTAAATTTTAGCCAGTTTAGTGGGTGTATGGTGGTATATTGTTTGCTTTTAATTTGCATTTCTCTAATGACTAATGATGTTGAAGACTAGCATATGCTTATAGGCCATACAGATATCTCCCAATGGAAGTATTTAAGTCTTTTGCCTGCTTTTTATTGTTTTCCTTTTTGTCATTAAATTATAGGAGTTTTCTACATATTCTAAATACAAGTCTCTTGTTAGATATAAGTATTATTAATATTTTCTCCCAGATTATGACTTGTCTTTTTCTGAATATTGTATTTTGATGAACAGAACTTCTAAATTTTGATGACATTCAAGATAATCTATTTTTAATTTATGGTTAGTGTTTTCTGAGAGTTCTATAAGAAAGTCAAGACACTTGCTGTTTTTCTCTAGATGCATTATAGTTTATTTTTCACATGTATGTTTATGATCTACCTTGAAATACTTTCTGTGTTGGTATGAGGTAGGAGTGGAGGTTTATTTTTTCCTCTATGGAAAAAATACCCATTTTTTTCCCAATACCCATTTTTTGAAGAGACATTTATTTCCCATTTTGAATGACTTTGGCATCTTTGTCAGATCATTTGATCATTTATATGTGGGTATATTTCTGGATTCTGTTCTTTTCCATTGCACCATATGTCTCTTTTTTTGGCCAATACCATAGTCTTGATAACTTATATAGTAAGTATTGAAATCAGGTGGTCTAAGGCCTTCTATTTTGTTCTTTTTCAAGACTGTTCTGGTTATTTTAGGTTCTTTTCATTTCTATATACATTTTCGAGTCAGATTGCCAGTTTCCACACACACACACACACACACACACACACACACAGCCTGCTTAGATATTTTGGTTGAATTGCATTGAATTGATAGATCAATTTGGAGACTATTGATATCTCAATAGTATTTAGATTTCCTATGCATGAACATATTACATTTTTTCATTCATTTAAGTCTTACTTAATTTCTCTCTATAATATTTTGTAGTTTTCACATGGGTCTTTATGGTTTTGGATGTATTTGCATGTGGTATTTAAAATATTTTTTCAAATTGTTTGTTACTAATATACAGAAATATAATTTATTTCTTACATTATTGACTTTATATTTTGTGACATAGCTAAATTCATTTGTTAGTTCTAGTAACTTTTTGTAGATTTCCTTAGGATTTTTTGCATAGACAATCATGTCATCTGTGAATACAGTTTTACTTTTTCCTTTATAATATTTATGCCTTTTATTTTTGTTTCTTGCCTATTGGGAATGGCTGGGACCACCACTAGATTGTTTAATTGAAGTGGTGAAAGCTGACATCCTTGCTTTGTTCATGATCTTAGGGGGAAATCATTTAGTGTTTTACCATTAAGTATGACATTAGTTTGAGGTGTTTTTAGATTATCCTTCATCAGACTGAGAAGGTTTCCTTCTGTTCCTGGTTTGCTGAGAATTTTTATCATGAATAGGTATTAAATTTTTTTCAAAAGCTTTTAGTGCATCTCAGTAACGTATTGTCACCAAGTTATTCCTAATGTTCCCTCATTATGAAACTATAGTAATGGCCCCTCTTCATTGGTAATTTGTACTTTCTTTTTCTTAACTTATATTGGTAGGGGTTTATCAGATTTATTAATATTTTCGAATGCTGCTTTTCTGCTTTTCTTTTACTAACCTTGAGTCTAGTTTGCACTTTTTCTGGTTTAAAGTGAAAGCACTGATGTTTAATTTGTACAGCTTGTCTTCTTTCTTAACATAGGCATTTAAAATTATAAATTTCTCTCTATGAATTGCTATAACTGAATTGCAAAATTTTTGCTTTATGTTTTATTTTTTTGTCATTTAGTTTGAAATTTCAAATCTCCCTGTGGCTTATTCTTTGACCCTTGTGTTATTTCGAAGTGTATTGTTAAATTTACAAAGATTTGGAGATTTTCGAGATATCTTATTGTGATTGATTTCTAATTTAATACTATTCTGGTCAGACAATATATTCTCTGTAATTTCAGTCATTGAAATTTATTTTATGGGCAATCCATATGATCTGTCTTAATGAATGTTCCATGTGCATTTGAGAAGAACATCTATTTTGCTGTGTTGGGTAGCATTCTATAAATGTCAGGATAAATTGATGGATTGTATTAAAATATTCTGTGCTCTTTCTGATTTTTTTAATGGATTTGCTACTTCTCCTTTTCATTTTGTAAATCTTTTTTTCCCATGTACTTTGAGCTTATTATTAGCTGCAGACACATTTATTATGATTGTTATGTCTTCTTGATGAGTTTATCCTTTATCGTTGTAAAGTGATAATGATTTTATCTCTGGTAATTCTCTCTTGAAGTCTACTTTGTTTGATATTAATATAGCTACAGTATTTTTCTTTACACTTGGGTTTGCATTGTATATCTTTTTCTATACGATTAAAGTATTTAATGTATTTCTTATAAACGGCATATCAGTGAATCTTGCTTTAAAAAGTCTAGTTAGATAATCTTTGCTTTCTAATTGATATGTGTAGTACTTTTACATTTAATATAATTATGTTTATTGTTAGGTCTTCTGTATTGGTGTTTCATATTTGTTTCATATAGTCTTTGTTCTTCTTTTCCTCCTTTCCTGCCTTTCTGAGTATTTTTTAGTATTCTATTTTATCTCCTCTATTAACTTTTTATCTTTCATTTATCACAGTCTTCACTTAAAAATATTTCACGGCTTCAGGAACAATATAAGAACCTCAGTATACTTCAAATTACCCCCTCCCTATTATTATGCTTATCATATATTTTAATTCTGTGTGTGCTATAAATCCCACAGTACATTGTCATCTTTTCCTTAAATAGTCAGTCTTACACACACACACACACACTTTGACTGTTATAGTTATTGGCGTATTAACCTGTCTGGTGCTCTTTATTCCTTTCAGTAGAACTAGGTTTCTGTTATCATTTTTCCTCTGATGACAGAAATCTTTTTCACATTTCTTATAATTCCAATCTGCTGGAGGTAAATTCTCTTAGCTTTTGTCTGTCTGAAGAGATGTTTATTTTTGTCTTCATTTTTGAAGGATGTTTTCACTGAACATAGAATTTTAGGTTTGCAGATTTTTTTCTCTCAGTACTTTGAAGTCATTCTTCAGTTGTCTTTTGGACAAGGCCATTGTTTCTTATGAGAAATCAGCGTCCATTTTTTTTTCTTGTTCCCCTGTATATGATATATCCCTTTTTCCCTGACCGATTTTACAATTTTCTCTTTTTTTTGGTTTTTAGCAATTTGACTATAATGTGTAGTTTTCTTTTTGATTTATTCTGCTTGGATTTTACTGCATCTTTCATCATTTTTTAAAATTCTTGTCTGTTATCACTTTAGATATTCTGCCTCATTTTCTCTCTCCTTTCCTTTTGAGACTCCAATTACATGAATTTTCTGTCACTCCCAAAGATCTTATATGTTCTGTTCTAGTTTTTTTCTTTTTTTTTCTTTTTAACTCCTTCCCTTCATCTCTGTGTTTAATTGGATAATTAAGAATTAAGATGTAAACTCCATATAAACAACTCTTGGAATAAAAAAGAGGGCAGTCAATAGTTTGGCTATCCAAATGCAACTATCTGTCATTTGACAAAAGATTCATTTGTTCAGACTCTCAAATCGTCACTAGTTTGTAGCCTTCATGGTTGGAGGAAATAGTGTTTAAACACTTGAGTGGAACTACAAAACAAGCCTTAGTTTTCACTGTTATTTAGTGAATCAGATTTCACAATATTAAAGACTCTTGGTATAAGAAATTAACCCAGTACGTTTTTTAAAGAAAATTTTAGAAATACATTTACTAGTCTAAATTTTAGAATATTTGTATTGCTATGTAAGTATTTACATATTTATATTGGCATATAAAATATTTGGGTGACTGAGTTTCTGTTTAATCTTAGTAGTTATTTTAATCCCAATTAAAACTTTTTAAAAAGCTTAAAATGATGAATAGTTTATTTATAATTGTTGCTTTTAATATTGATTACAATTAGACTGGGAACATGAAGTTTTCATGAATAGTTGTATATTAAAATAACTCATTTTTTTTCTTACTCTTGTCTAATTTGCTAGAGGAATTCAATGATAGAATTTTGCGACCAGAGTTATCAAATGATGAAATGCTATCTCTTCATGAGGAGTTGCAGAAGATTTATAAAACATACTGTTTGGATGAAAGTATTGACAAAATTCGATTTGATCCCTTCATTGTAGAAGAGATTCAAAAAAGTAAGTCAAAGATGATGAGAATGAATTCTATAGCTTTTTAGAGTTTTCAGAGTTTTCTTATGTATTTTATTTATTATTGCAACAGCTGTGTGAGATACACAGACAGCTACCGGTATTATCCTATGCTAGTAACAAGGTGAAAGATTTGATGAAGAAGCTTATTCACAATTCATATAACTATTACTTGCCAGCACTGGAGCTTGGCTGTTCTAATTCCTTATTCTGGTGTAATTTCTATACTTTACAGTGGATTTTCTCCAAAATGTGGTTTCAGGACTGTTTGTATGCTATTTCACTGTCATGCATTTTAAACTAATATATAATGTATTTATGCACTTCACAAACAATTTCTACAATATAATTTTTTAAAATAGTTGCTGAAGGCCCATATATAGATGTTGTGAAACTTCAAACTATGAGATGTCTTTTTGAAGCATATGAACATGTACTTTCTTTGTTGGAGACTGTGTTTACTCCTATGTTCTGCCACAGTGATGAGGTAAGTCAAAATATTAATCTTATTTGAGAATTTTTCTATATAATAGTAGCTTTGATATCATTGGATGAATGATTCAAATAGAAAAATAAACAGAAAAATAAAACATGATTAAGAAAGCGAATGCTCTTTTTTTACTACATAACTTAATGGAGATTAGAAGTTGATTGTAAATATAATTCTCAATACCAAAATCATGTTGGTATATATATCACTAGGTGAATTGTGGCCAAATTGGTCTACCTGATTTGCCAGATGCCTGAGTGGCTTAGTGGTACTATGATATAATAGAAGCCCCACTCTTCTTGTATGTACATTATTTATAGACCTGTGGAAATCAAATGGCCTGAATATCTAGTTACAATATTTTAATCCTTACTCGTGGTTGTAGTCACTTGATTTAAATAATATTTTCTTTAAACTGGAAAGTAGCATGATAAAGTAGCATGTTTCAATATGAAATATTATTTTAATGAATCATAATTATTTCTGAAGTATTTCAGACAACTTTTAAGAGGTGCAGAATCACCAACACGCAATTCAAAATTCAACAGGTAGGTATATTTAATCATATGTATATTTTGTTTTTGTATTATACTTGTTGATACTAATCATTCTATAATAGTATCATTGTCTTTATTAGCTGTTTGTCTGTAAATATGTAATTCCATTGCTGCAAAAGTAAGATGTTGTATTAAAGAACTATAAAAGCTGTACTACATACAGTAACCTAAAATGCCTGAAATTCTTTTAGAAAAATTTAACAAGATACACACCATTACCTTGTTAATCTCATGGTTAATACATATTAGTGCTTGATTACCTGCATTATTAGAGACTGTGGACTGTATGTATAAATGAAATTCACTGACAACTCAATTTTAGATAGTTTTTCCCCCTTAGGGAGTACTTTCTATTAGAGTACTTATTGGTTATAAAAATGGAGAGGTTTTTCTCCCTTTCTCTTTGGGCTCTCTAGAAATGTAAGTGTGCAGTTAAATGACGTAAAGAAAGGTAACAGAAGAGAGAAGACTTATCCATTTATAAACTAAATAATTAATGTCTTGATTTGTCCTTTAATTGTTATATGTACAAAATTGACACAGATACCAAATCTATAAATGTACAGGATATTCACATTGCTCTCAATACCTTCTAGTTTAAACAAAGATCTAATAAATATATAAATAAATTGGAAATGTGGTACAAAGAGAGAAATACATAGAAAACGGAATAGTTTTTTTTAAGATAGATGGTACTAAGAAAAATGTGAAAACCTTAGCCATGGAGAGAATATATTACATTTTTTGACATAACCAAGTGTTGTAGAAATAGATTTGAATTTTTTTGAATGTTGAATATTAATTCTTACATAATGCCTCAGTATAAGTAGTACACATATAATAACTTTTTCTGAAAGGTAGAACATATCTGTATGATTCCTTGTAAACAAATCACTTCTTTACTTTTTTCTAAGAATTTATATATTACAGCCATGACTATTTAACAAAAATCTCATCCATGCTATTTAAAACTAGCATTGTTTACCCAATCCACATGCCTCTTATTTCATGTGAATACTTTTTCAAGACTTTTGTCAAATTTCCCAGCATAACTTGAGAAGCAGGTGAAATTTATCCGTTTGTAGACTTAGTATGTTTAGAATCTCAGAATATTGAGTTTAATAGGAAATAATAGAAACTCCTGTGTAGAACCATTTAAGACAAAGGGGTTCTTTGATTTTATAAGCCTGCTGAATAGTTAAATCTAAGTTAGGGTCAACTTTGGAGACGGAAAGCTTCCTTTGCCACTTTGAGAACACCTAGTTGTCTTCACCATATTAAAGCACCAATTTTGCTGGCTTTAAAATATAAAGTAAACAGGAAGAAAATATGGGTTCTTGTTATTCTGTGTACTGATGATAGTCTTTTAAAATAAGGTAAGTTTTTCTTTATACTGACCTGACTTTAATATTAAGTGTCAGTCTTGTCAGTCAGGATTCTGCTTTTGTGATACTTAATGATTCATTTGCCTACTACTGTATAGAATAAGTAAAAGATTTTCTTAACATTCTTTCATCAAAAATTTTGAGCATTGCTAAGTTAAATGACTTAAAATATGTATATTATTCATATATTTTATGTCTACATTCTATTTCATTGTATGTTAAAAGCAAAATTTTAAGGGATATTCTGTTTCATGTCACACTCAAAGCACAACTTAAAAGATATTTAGGGATCTTTTGTTAAGTTTCCTTCATAAAACATACTTTTAAAAATATGCAAACTGAAAACATGTGAAGCATGTTTAATTATATTTAATATGGACATGAATTCCATGCTGGAAAATACGAGTTTGTTTTCTGTGCCAAATTTTTAGTGGCTTAGTCTCTGCATACTTTTCACTGTGACAAACGGTATGCCTAAATGAGGACAAAAAGTACAGAATTATTTCCTGACATATTGAGTTTTTAAAAACTTCTTTTTAATGATCTAGAATTCACACCCCTAAACCCCCAAAACAGTTAGCCATTGTATTTTGTTTCTCTTTCCTTTATCATGTTATTCATAAGAATTCCTTTCCTTTACAAAAATGAATGCTGTCCACCTGTGTAACTTTTAAAGCTTTAAAATTTTGTTTTGTATTCTAAAGTGAAATTGGTTTAATATCTGGGCTCTCTCTCTCTCTCTCTCTCTCTCTCTCTCTCTGTCTCTCTCTCTCTCTCTCTCTCTCTCCCCTTTCCTTATATAATTTCACATATCTGTTATTGCAGAGGTAGCCTAAGTTTGGATGATTTTCGGTAAGTCTTGAGATGGCATGTGACTTTTTTCTGTATGTTATCCATTTAAGTCCAGAAAGTACTCCCAAAACAACTTAAGTACAACTAAAAAGGAAAATCATGAAACACTGTGTTATTACTACCTTTCTATCAGCTATTTGGGATATCCTTTAAAAATTAACCTCGACTCTGATTCTAGATATCTACTTTTTGAAATAGCATGATATATGTCATCATAAAATAAAAATGTTAGTATAAAAATAAAATGAAAAAGCCAGTATTTAGCTTTTCAAGGTTTCTTTTGTTACTCATTTTCTTTTGTTACTGATTTTGCTAAATTACTTTTAGAATTTTTTTGTATTTAAAGAATTTATTTTAAAGCAGGAAAGAAGCACAGTATTTCTGGGCATAATGACAAATGAGATACTTTATATGTTATATTTTAAAAAGCCCAATTATTTTATAATCTATAAAAGATTCTAGAGACTAAAATCTATCTAGATTCTAGATATCTAGATTTTAATAATATTTTGTTAATGTTTTTAAAGATTTTTATTAAAAAATATAGTAGCTAACATACAACATTATATCAGTTTCAGGTGTACACCATAGTTCAACATTTATTTATTTATTTTTTTAGAATTTTAACTTTCTAAAATTTTATATCACATTGTGTACTCACTACCCAGAGTCAGTTCTTCCATCACCATATATTTGACCCCCTTTACCCTCTTCTACCATTCCCCTCCCTCCCTCCCTTCTGGTTCAACATTTATATACCTAAAGAAGTGATCACCGTAATTCCAGCAACCATCTGACACTGTACCATGCTATTACAATATTATTGATTATTTTCCCCATGCTGTACATTACATCCCCGTGACTTATTTGTTTTATACCTGGAAATTTGAACCTCTCATTCCCTTTCACCTTCCCCCTCCTTCTTAATTTTTCAATTACAGTTAGCATTCTTTTTATTTGGTATTAATTTCAAGCGCATAGTGGTTAGACATTTGCATAATTTAAGAAGTGGATATATTTCTGGGCTCTCTGTTCTCTTCCATTCATCTGTGTGTCTGTTTTTATGCCAATACCATGCTGTTTTGATTACTGTAGCCTTGTGGTATGATTTGATGTGAGATAGTGTGATACCTCCCACTTTGTTCTTATTTCTTAAGAATGCCATGGCTATTCGGGGTCTTTTATGGTTCCATATAAATTTTAGGATTATGTGTTCTAGTTCTGTGAAAAATGTTGTTGGTAATTTGATAGGGATTGCATTGAATCTATACATTGCCTTAGGTAGTATGGAATGCCCTACAAAATATGCTAAGTGAAATAAGCCAGACAAAGAAAGACAAATAACATGATTTCACTTATATGTGGAATCTAAAGAACAATAAATGAGCAAACTAAACAGAAATAAACTCTGAGATATAGAGGAAAAACTGATGGTTGCTAGATGGGAAGGGGGTGGGAATGGGGGAGAAGGTAAAGGGATTAGAAAGTACAATTTAATAGTCACATTATTATGGGTATATGAAAGACAGTTTGGGGAATATAATCAATAATGTAAAGATTTTGTAGGGTGTCAGTTGGGTTTGGTTTATTATGGAGACCACTTCATGGACTGTGTAGATGCCCGACCAGTGCACTGTACACCTGAAGCTGAATCTGTATAATACTGAATGTAAACTATAATCAAATATATATATTATTCAGATTCAGCTTCAGGTGTACAGCACACTGGTCAGGCATATATATATATATAGTCGCAGGATGTGGAGTACAGCAATAGGGGATAGAGTCAATGGAATTATAACAGCTATATATGATGTTAGAGGGGTAGTAAATTTGGGGAGGGGAGTTATCACTTTGTGAGGGGTTTAAATGTCTAACTATTACATTGTTCTGTACACCTGAAACTAATTAAAAAAAAAGTGATTCCCCTGACTGGTCTAGTACCCACCTGGCACTAAATATAGCTATTACCATCTTATTGACTGATCTGGTGAGCTCCACTTGCTCCACCTTGGTGACTCACTGTATGCTTTACGTCCCCATGACTATTTTGTAACTACCAATTTGTACTTCTTAATCCCTTCACCTTTTTCACCCTGTGCCCCAACCCCCCTCGTATCTATCACCCTGATAAATCTAGTACTCATCTGACACCATACACAGTTATTACAATATTATTGACTATATTCCTTGTACTATACCCTACATCCCATGATTACTGTGTGACAACCAATTTATATTTCTTAATCTCTTCCCGTTTTTCACCCACCCCTCCATCCCCCCTCCCATCTGGCAATCATCAAAATGTTCTCTGTATCTATGAGTTTGTTTCCGTTTTGATTGTTTATTTTGTTCTTTAGATTGCACATATAAGTGAAATCACATTGTATCTGTCTTTCTCTGTCCGAAATACTCCACTTAGCACAATTCCTTTCAGGTCCATCCATGCCGCTGCAGATGTCAATAATCCCATTCCCTTCCATGGCTGAGCAACATTCCATTGCATATATGCACCACCTTCTCTTTATCCATTCATAATTGGATGGACACCCAAGCTGCCTCCACATTTGGGCCATTGTAAATAATGCTGCAATGAACATATGGATGCACAAATCTCTCAAAGTAGCATTTTGGGTTTCTTTGGATAAATATCCAGAAGTGGGATTACTGGGTCCTTCTTTGTCTCGTTATAGCGTTTTTTTTAAAGTCTGTTTTGTCTGGTATAAGTATTGTTACCTCAGCTTTTTTTGTTTTCTCATTTCCATTTTCATGAAATAACTTTTTCCATCCCTTCACTTTCTGTCTGTGTGTGTCTTTCAATCTGAAATGAGTCTCTTGTAGGCAGCCAGTGTTGTAAGTGTTTTGTTTTCTTATCTATTCAGCCACCCCCCTTTTTTTTTATCGGAGTATTTAATCCATTTACATTGAAACTAAATGTTGATAGATATGTAGTTATTGCCGTTTTATTCATATTTTTGATCATTTTTTTTTTCCGTCTTAAAGAATATTCCTTTAACATTCCTTGTTAATATTCCTCTAACATTCCTTGTAATACTGGTTTGGTGGTGATGAACTTCTTTAGCTTTTTTAAAATTTTTATCTGGGAAGCTCTTTATCTGTACTCTGATTTTAAATGATAGCCTTGCTGGGTAGAGTACTTTTGTTTGTAGATCCTTGCTTTTCATCACTTTGAATATTTTGTGCCAATCTCTCCCGGCCTGCAAAGTTTCTGTTGAGAAATCAGCTGACAGTCTTATGGGAGCTGTCTTATAAGTTACCTCTTGCTGCTTTTAAGATTCTCTTTTTGTTTTTAATCTTTGCTATTTTAATTATGATGTATCTTGGTGTGGGCTTGTGTGGGTACATCTTGTTTGGGACTCTGGGCTCCCTGCACTTGTATGTCTATTTACTTCACCAGGTAAGGAAAGTTTTCAGTCAATATTTCTTCATATAGGTTCTCAATTGCTTACTTTCTCTTTTCTCCTTCTGGTACCCCTATGATGAAAGTTTTGTTAATGTTTGATGTTGTCCCAGAGGTCTCTTAAACTGTTCTCATGTTTTAAAATTCTTTTTTTCCTTTTACTATTTCAATTGGGTGTTTTCTGCTATGTTGTCTTCAAAATTGTTGATTCGATCCTCTGCTTCATCTAGTCCTTCTAATGCATTCTTCATTTCAGGTATTGTATTCTTCATTTCTAACTGGTTCCTTTTTTATGGTTTCCCTGTCCTTTTTTATGCTTGCTATCTCTTTGTTGAAGTTCTCACTAAGTTTCTTGAGCATCTTTGTAACCATTGTTTTGAACTCTATGTCTGGTGGGTTGCTTACCTGCATTTCGTTTAGTTCTTTTTCTGGAGTTTTCTCCTATTCTTTCATTTGGGATGTAGTTCTTTGTTTCTTCATTTTGGCTGCCTCTCTGTGTTTGTTTCTCTATATTAGATAGATCTGCTATGTCTCCCAGTCTTGCCGAGTGGCCTTATGTAGCAGGTGTCCTGTGGGGCCCAGTGGTAGAGTCCCTGTGGTCACCTGAGCCGTGTGCTCCATGACAGTCTCTTGTGTGGGTTGTGTGTGCTCTCCTGTTATAGTTGAACCTTGATTGCTATTGGCACATTAGTGGGTGATATTGACCCTCAGGCTGACTGGCTGTGGGGTTTGGCCACATCCACAGCTTATGGGCTGCTGTGGGGGGAGTCTTAACCTCCTGAGTGGGATTCCTGCAGTGAGCTCTAGTGCCTGTTGAGACCACCCTTGTGTGTGCCACTTGTGGGGTTAATTGGGTGGTGCTCTGTGTGGTCTGAAGCCAACTTCCAAGTATGTTGGTTCTGGGGCATCTTAGGAGGGGCTCCGGTGTAGGCCCAGGTCACCCATTGCCTTTGACCAGCCGGGGACTACCTGGTAGGAGCTACAGAGCAATCTGGGGCTGGTTGCTGCCTGTCCTGGACCTGGGGGCATGTGGGAGAAGCCATGCTGTGAACTGAGGATGTCTGCCGCCAGTTCTAGGCCTTAGGTACCTCCGCAAAAAGCCAGGACACACTGAGGCCTGCTGCCGGTTGCTGGCTTTCATAAGTTCTGCCGCCAGTAAAGCCTTATGCAGTATGGAGTTGACTGTGGTGGGGTCTCAGTGAGTCACCAGGGTGGAGCAAGTGTAGCTCACCAGATCAGTTCAGACTCAGATTTGACCGTAAGCATGGAGGAGGGCTCAACACTGGAAAGATGGTGTCAGACTGCCTGCTGCACAGGAGAGGGACCCCACACAGGGAAAATGGCAACTATCCTCTAGCCCTTGCCCAGAGCGACACACTTCAGTCTGACCCCTGCATGTCTCTGATGCCCCCCAAGTCACCATCTCTTCTCTGGAGCCCAGGGCGAGTACCCACCAGTGAGTCTGTGTGGGCCCTTCAAGAGGATGTCTGGATGTCCTGCAGTCTGCCTTCCCACCCCAATGGTGAAGTCCTCACTGTTTTTTACAGTCAGATGTTGTGGGACTTCCTCTTCCACACCAGCTCTCTGGGCTGGGGAGTCTGATGTGGAGCCGGGCTCTCCTGCTCCTTCATGGGGAACCCCTGCAGTCAAGACGTTCTTCCCAATTGTCATTCGTCACACGGATGTTTGGGGCCAGCTCCTCTTGCGTCTCGGCCCCTCTCATTAATCTCGAAGTGGCCCCCTCTCCACATCCTTAGTTATAAAGCCTATGTTCAGCCAGACCCCTGATGGCTCCCCAGGTTGATTGTTCCATAATTTAGTTGTAATTTTGATGTGTTCACGGGAAGAGGCAAGCACAGCGCTTATCCACTCCGCCATCTCGGATTGGTCCGTTAACATTTTTGTATTTGTTTTTGGAAACATTTCTATCAGAGAGAATTGTGTTTACAATTCTGGATTTTTAAAAACCACTAATTGCATGCTTTTTTAAATAAAATAATCTAGTTTAAGTACCCTTTTTACTACTATTAAAGTTTTTTGAGTTTTCAAGTAAGTTTGAGTTGCTCCTTCGACATGTATAATCTGCAAATGTCATTCACTGTATACCTGGTGTTGTTGAAACTTGATCATTTGACTTCTGTTTCTGTACTTGTTGCATTATTTGAGTAAATAAATTTTGCTCGTAGGGATAGTAGCTACCCATTAAGCATTCAAAACAAACTTTCTTGGATTTTAAAATAGTCATTATTATTTGGATATCTGTTTGTAAGAGCAGTATTACATAGTGAACATGAGTTTTAAATTGGATAAAAGCTTTGTTTTTATTTGTTGAATCATGGGGTAGTATGCTGTAATGGAGGACATTTTTGCTCTTTTTAGCTTATTTTTTTGTTGTGGTTGTTTTACAGCTATTTATTATAGAAATTTACCTTTGAAAAAATACAAAACCAATATATGTATGTGTGTATATATACACATATGTACATATACATATATATGTTTATTATTGTTAATATATATGGCAGAGCAGGCTGCTTCCTTAGGCTACATTTTTTAAGTCTTTATTACTAACCCTTGGCCTTTGGCATTTCATCTTTTCATTACTTTGATGTTAAGTAAGATGCATTTTATATGGTGGTGTTCTTTTGAGTGCTTATATGATTAAAGTTGAATTTTGCTTAAAGTTGAATTTTGCATATAAGACAATTTTTTTGGTTAAGTTCTGTCTAAAAATGAAGTGCTGAGAAGGTTATAGTTTTATATGTTTTTCTGTTACACTATGTTATTTTAACAGTATAGTTCTAATTGGTTATCCCATTTTAGTCATTGGTCTTACCTCATTTTTTATCGATTTTGAACATTGGTCTTATTTTTTTATCCATTTCATAATATGTATGGCAGTAAGAACTGTGTACCACTAGGGGGCTCTCATCTTTTAAACATTTTAGTTAACGTTTCAAAGTAAAATAGCAGGTAAATTCAAATGTTTGTTAATAAATATTGTCCCATTTATTCATCCCCCCCATATTTAAACTTTAAATCTTCTGTTTCTTTTGCTTTGAGATGTTGAGACTTAATCTATGACTGAGAACTCCAAAAAGTTGTGTTAACTATACCTTCAGTTTACCCCTTTCTCAACTATTTTAATTTATTATTGTTTACAGTAAACTAGACTATTGAGATAGTTTGCTTTGTATTTGATACATTTTTGTTTAATATTTAGGAGCACACAGAAAAGAGGAGAATCATTTGGAATCAGCAGAATAGGTAGCAAAATTAAAGGAGTATTCAAAAGCACTACCATGGAAGGAGCTATGTTGCCTAATTATGGTTTAGCTGAAGGTGAAGATGACTTTGTAAGTAAAATTTCTTCAATTTGATGTATGGATAACTTCAGACTTACAATGCCATAAAAATTGGATATGCTCACTTGTTATTTTCCCTCTTCTTTATCTTATTTCCTATTTAAGGCTTCCTTTATTTTTTGCATTCTTCCTTTAATTAGCATAGTTTTCATGGTACTAATCTAATTTTTTAAATTCCTGGCAATAAGTTACTGCTTACTAAGGCCAGAATGGTTTCTGTTAAGCTGAGATATTTGTAATAGTCAATCAATTTGCCATCTTTTGGGTAGGTGTTTACTTCATTTCCTGCGCTTCTCTCTTTCCAACCATATGGTCAGGCATACAGCATTGTTAATACGACTATGAATAGAAATTATGGATTAAATTGGCATATGTATGTTGGTCTGGGAACCAAAGTCTACTATATAAGATTGGGTCTGTCTGAAAACACATTTCTGTCCAAGGTCAGAACTAATTTACAAATAAACGTCTGTAATTTAATATTCCCATTGGTATGTTGGCAGTTATTTTCAGATAAGAAAATACAATAATGAGGAACATTAGTGCATCTCAAAGAAATAGGGGGCTACCGCCTTACTTTTTGTCCTCCACCTCCCTTATTTCCCATCCTTTTTGTAGAGGGAAAATCTGTTTCAAATAAAAAAGTACTTGGTTTTTCTTTTTATAAAATTTTGCTTTACAATATTTACTTACTTTCAAAGAACATTCAAAAAAGCCCTGAAAATTCTTAAGAGAAATATTGCTCTAGAGATTTTTCATTATACTTTTTCAATGTAAGCACCATTTAAATGGTAACAGTAATAAATTATAAGACTTTGTTATTTGTCTTTCATTGATATTTTTATGTTGCTAAGAATTTTGTTCTCCTACTTTTCTTAGAATAATTTTTGTGGAACTTTTTATTTAAGAGTATCACATTTTTTTACTTTTAGTCAGCTTGTTAAACAAATTCTCTATTATTTTATAATCCATTTTACCCTCTCTTTTCAGAAGCCAAATCCATTTACAAAAATGCAGTTGTAATAACCATGGAAAATGCTACTCTGTACCTCAGGGTACCCTGTACCAAGCAGTGGAATGTGCGTTTTCCTCACATGCTTCTCTGTTATTCTCCCAGGTTTATAAGGAGATAGCCTTGTCCTCAGAAAAGGCAAATACCAACTATCATCTCTTTTTTCAGTTTGCTGTTTTTAGGCCTTGAAGATTCTTGTATTTGCAACAGAGCATTAAGGAGTCCTTCTAAGATCACTAATGGTCTTATTAGGGATTATGGAAAGCCATTTCAGAACAAGGCCAGAAAAAGGGATAATTGCCAAGAGACTGTGTGGGAGGAAAGTAATTCACTTAGAAGAGAGGTGGTTACCAGGTGTGGGAAGAAAGTAGAACTCAGAGTGCAAATAGGGTGCTAGAATTCTGGAAAGAAATTTCTCTCTACTACTGGTTTGCTCTGACTAAGTTATTCAGAATTCTCTTAGGTGCTGTATTGCCTTTGACTCTGCCCTAAAAAATGTATTTATTGATAATATTTTGCCCTCTTTAACATGAATCAGAGATGTCTAGGTGACCAGGTGTTATAATGTGCCAATTCAGAGGTTCTCTTTCAATTTAATGAAGTAGAGAAGGTTTTTTTTTTTTTTCCTGTGTGTATGTTTCTTTTTAAAATAATTGTTCTTCAAGTAATATATTTTTAAAAAATATGTTATTTTAAACATTTACTTTATTAACATTTTAGAAGCCAGGACATTAAAATACAGTTTTAATTCTATAGAGGTGGGTCTTTCAGACCTTTTTTCTAATTGTATATTATTTAATGCTACAGTGAATGTATTTATACTTGTGTCTTTTCACAGTTTAAAAATGTATTTGGGCTACTTGTTCTCTCTCCCTCTCTCCTACTCCCTTTCTCCCCCTCTCCCTCTCCCTCTCTTTTTCTCTCCCTCTCTCACTTTGGCTAGGCCCATTCTCTTCCCTGAGAAAATATCACTAAACCCTGCTTGCATATTAAAAACAAAAACAACAAAAACAAAATGTATTTGGAATAAATACTTTTATTAGAATCAATTCCCAGAAATGGAATTACTTACTCAAAACTGTTCTATGGCTCTTTATAAATACACATTGCCAAAACGCTTTCCAGAAGGGTTGTGCTGGAGTATCTAGTAACCAGCAATATATCACAGATCCAGTTTATTGGTGTAATCTCCATTAAAGGCTGATATTATTTATAAAATTTTATATCCTTAGGTAAAAAAAGTATCACATTAAAGTTAGATGTTTTTCTATATTTGTGTATTTTTAATATCTTTTCCAGTAATCTAGAGTATCTATTTTCTATTGAATTTTCACATACAGGTGATGTAACAAAACCTGGAGTTACTGCTAGTAATTTGTCAGTTTTATTTTTCATCTTTGTATTTTCAGTAGAAAATTTGATATCACCTAATGTCAAAAGTATTAAAAAATTACAGAATTTATATGGGCATATTATTTTATAGTTGTATCTGATCAATCTAAAGTTCTGGAAATAATCACATTTTTCCTGGTGATTTTTTTTCCAGATTGAAGAAGGTATTGTTGTAATGGAAGATGATTCTCCAGTGGAAGCTGTGAGCACACCTAATACTCCCCGAAACCTTGCTGCATGGAAAATTAGCATTCCATATGTAGACTTTTTTGAAGATCCCTCCTCTGAAAGGAAGGAGAAAAAGGAGAGAATACCTGTGTTTTGTATTGATGTTGAAAGGAATGATAGAAGAGCTGGTAGGAAGCTTTATGAGTACCTTTCGTAAAAGATTGTCATTAGTCTATATTTATCAGGAATGATAAACATTTTATCATTTCTAACTATTGAGTATAACTGAATATCTAAAAGACAATTGTCCAGAACAGAAAATGGAATGAAAGCTTAGAATTTTCTAGGTTATCACTATTACCAGTTAACTAATTAATATGGTCAACCAACATTGATTGAGTAGATGACTGTAAGACATCTGACAATCCAACAAGGCATTTAATATAATGTCCTTTTAATGGTTTTGCTCCCATCATCACTAGCCATTAAACTTAATTGGCTATTCTTAATGCATATAGCACTGTATCAGGTATTATACCAATTTAATTAGGATAGTGTTTCTCCTCCATTGTTGTCAGAACATTAGTATTGATAAAAATATGATCATACACAACTTTACAAGTTTTCTTTATGTTTTGCTATTTTTTTTCTTTTGATTGTTTTAGGTGTGGAATGTAATAGTGACAGGATAAACAGCATCCATAGTGAGATAAACAGTCACTGCCCTAGACTTTATCCAAGGTGTGGGGTAGTTGGTGTAAGCAAAAGCACATAAAAATTGTGCATATTTTGGGAAATATGAGCAGAAAAATAAAGTTGAGCTCAGTAAGAGGGAACTATCTGTGAGGAAAGAAGGAAAAAAAAGTGGCAGTGTTAGGAAATGGTTAAGAGAGGGGAGTGACTAAGTGATAGTGGGAAGGTCGGTGCTAATAATTCCCCTTATTTTTCAAAAAGTATTAGGTTTTTTGATTTTTCTCAGAAGCTGATCCTATTTCAAGAACACAAAGCATAGGAATGGGGAGGGAAGAATGCTCAGAGTAGCTAGCTATGATTTCTCCTACTGTAGTTAACTAAGTATGAGGCAGGGTCTTGCTGTGTCCAGTTCTGAGTCAGTGCTACTTGATTTTGTTGTAGTTACCATTCAGTTTTGCTAGTTGCTGTTCTATCACAACATTCTAATAGGTGTACAGACACACCATTGTTAATATTATAGTCTGATTTCAGTTTCAATCATAGTTTTGTTTGCATCTTTTGTGTGCTGTTTCTACTGATTGGCATTTTAAGTTCTGGAAAGAATTGAAAAGAAAGACTGATTAACTTTTAGGTTTAATTCCTTCCTGTGCCTAGTACTTAAAATCTGACTCTTCCCACATGGTTCTTGTCTCTCAGGAAATTATTTAAAACTTTTGACTATTCAGCTATAAATGGCTATCAATACAAATAAATTTGTGTGAGCGTGTAGTAACTTCTGTTGCCTTTTGAAAGATTTATGTATGATATACTTTTAAATATTTTGGCAATATACTTTTGTTTTTGTCTTTTGGACAGCCATTTTTGATTTTTGTTTTTTATTTTAAGAAGTTTGGCTTAATAATTTAACCATAAAATTAAACCAGAGAATCTTGTATTCCAGGGATAATTTTTGTCATCAGTGTTGCAGACCTTTACAGTCAACGTACTGTGCTTTTAGGAAGCCATGGCCTATAATGAAAAAAAAAAAGTATCATTTAAATACTACATTGATTTTATATGTATAGCTAAATAGCAATTTCAGGATTTTAAAAATTGAAACTAAATATAATATAGATCTCTTAAGGCCAATGTTGAAGAAGAAAAATAGAATTTGCTTTATAGGTTGTAACCATTCATATCAGGTTGGCTTTTTCTGAATACAAGTGTTATTTTTGGGTTCTTGTGGTTTTAGTTAACTTGATCCATTGGGTTTCCAAATCAATGCTAGAATGACGTGAAATGTGAATTTTTGGGGTGCTTACTCTGTGCAAGAATGCTTTAGGTGGATTATTTTGTGTATTAAATACAGTTATTTTTATTCTAAGCAAACTAAGGCACTGTGAGATTGTTTGTTCAAGTTTGCATAGTTAGTAAATGGAGGAACTGGGATTGGAATAGGCAATCTGACCTAAATCAGTCTTTAAACCATTAGTTTGTGCTGTCTAGTTTGGTAGCCACTAGCCACTTGAGGCAATTAAAATGAAATTATATTAAATTTTCAGTTCCTTACTTTACTTATACTATACATTTCAAGTGATCAGTATCATATGACTAGTACTTACTATATTAGTGCAACTAATACAGAACATTTTCAGAATTGGCAGGAACTTGGAAAGCGCTGTTCTATATTGTATTAGATCAGGGCAATTAGTAAATATTTGAAAGATCCAAAATTGATTACAATTTTTTTTATGAAATACATAATTTTTGTCATTTAAAAAATAACCATAATTGCATAATTTTTGGAAGTTGCTGTCAGCTCTATGATTCTGTTGTAGAAAAATGTATGTATTATTGAGAACTTAATAAACAGGTGAAATTTATCAATCTCTTCTAGATAGTTTAAAATTAAAATATGGAATAAAATGTTAATTATGTAATGCCAAGAAATAATAGATTATTAAGACTGGAATAATTTCCAGCTTTGCATACTTAATTTTCAAATACTGCATCCTTTTAGTAGTAGTTTGTAAAATTATTTATTACTCAGTTTGTATTCATTAAATTTACAGTTGGGCATGAGCCTGAACATTGGTCTGTCTATAGAAGATATCTTGAATTCTATGTACTTGAATCAAAACTAACAGAATTTCATGGTATGTTTTCCTTTTTGTATAAAACATTACATTCTAGCATTAGCCTTCCTGAAAGTTGAACCTGATTAATTTTTTGATTTTAAGTAATAGTACTAAGGAAATGTAAATGGTAACACTTGTATACATTGCTATTAATAATAGGAATATACTGTTTTAATCTTATTTCTGCTTGTTTATATTTTTGAAGTATTTACAATGCACATTTATTGCTTTTTAAACAATAATATTAAAATGGAAAAGATAGATGTTCTTTAACTGTATTTTAGAAAAAGTTCTCTTTCCAGTTTAATTTTTGTTTATCTTGATGTGGTGGATAATTTAAACCAGGCATTTCACAGTTGTTCTGTTCTTTTACCATCATCTTGCTTGGTAGACATGCTTACCATGCATCATGGAAAATGTTTTTATTTAGCTCTTAGATTTAGCTATGGAAAGAAAACTTGTAGATGGGTGTCTCTTTTGAGGGGGTAGATCAATCAGAAATGGAGAGCACCTTTTCTTTTCAGTTTTGCCTCTCATCTCTTAGTCTCTTGTCTACCCATTTATTTTATTAATATCAAGGGTATAGCTGTGAAGTATTTCCAGTCATTTTGTATGTAGATTGGTAAGTTTGATTTGTGTATTCTGAATTTTTTTATTTTAGAAAAGCTCTGTGGAGTGCCCCTGATCCAAATTCAGATTGGTTCTGAATTGGGAAGAGCAGGGAACCTTCTTAACCCTGCTATAAGAGCAAATCCTGTGATGAGATTATAGGAAGATTAAAAAATACAAGGCCCACTCCATACTTTTTGCCTAGATTTTGAGTTTGTACTTGTCTTTAAATGGTTTTCTCTTTGTCTCTGCCAATCTGATGCAATGCTAACTTTGTCTTGTTTTTTCTTTGAGAACTTTTCCTTTTTGTTTAGACTTAAGAGAAGATCATTTATCTCCATACTTTAAAATCCTGGATTAATCAAAGTTTGTTGGATTTCCAACGGTATTTTTGCTTTTTGATACTAAAATTTCTAAAGTCATTCCTACTTGAGAAAGCACGTCCATGGTTTTTAAATTTATTTTTAAGCTTATATAGCATTGGCTAATGATACCTTTTTTCCCCCCATGAGAAATTATTTCTTTAGTATTTCATTAGTAAGATTTTGTCTAATAAAATCCGACTGGTTTCAAAATAATCTCATGATAATTTTTTGAAGCTTTTTTACTAGTATAGAAGGCTAATTATACCTGTGTCAGTGAAGAGTGGTGGTATTTTGGATATCAGTAGACTCAAGTTCTTTGGTCTGGATCTCTGTGCTCTCTGATATTTGTCAAGATCATTTGAGGGATAATGCCACATCTCTACAAGGCAGCATTGTGAATATGAATTTGCCATAGTAAATTGTAAGTTCAATTTTTAAAATAGCAGTAGAATGTATTAATAACTTTCATATATATTAATTTCAGGCACATTTCCTGATGCCCAGCTTCCTTCCAAGAGGATCATTGGTCCCAAAAATTATGAATTCTTAAAGTCAAAGAGAGAAGAGTTTCAGGAATATCTACAGGTGTAGCACCAACTTAATTTAAATCATTGCTAATCGTAGCATTTTCAAATTTGTCTCTTTTTCTCTTGTATGTATGTGCTTTGCTTCACAAATACCTGTCAATGTGGATTTCTAAAATTCTTTTATTTAAAAATTTTTTTCTATGTGGAAATGAATTATTGTCAAACTATACTTTTTTAAAAAAAATTGATAACCAATGAAATAATAGATATTTTCTTAGAGGAAAAAAGTCTTACATTGGGCTTAGTTTTGGTGTGGGAAGTTAAAGAAAGACGAAAAAACTTGGGTGTAAAATATTACATTCTAAGAATACTGGGTAGTTGTTGCTATTTTTGTCTTATTTTTTTTTGTTTGATTTTGTGTTTAGCACTTCTGAACTTTGGAGTCTTCCCTCCTATTTTATTCCTCATTTCTTTTCCTTTTGCAATTTGAAGATGTTTTTCCAGTTTCTTGGGATCTCCTGACTACTGTTTACCACTTGGAATTGAATTCCATTTTGTCTGTGTGTGTACATTGTGTTATGTAAACAATGTATTGGTATATTATTTCCATTGTTTGTAAATCAGATTAAAAGTAACTTATTTGAAACTGCTCTAAAACTAATGACCATGTTTTATTAATCAAGTACTTAAGATTAGAGTGGTACTTTTGTTTTATTTAAAAAAAAATGTTTTTCATTTGGGCATAGAGTTTTGTAGTTTTTTTTTTTAAAAGTGTTATTCAGTTAAATTTGGTTACCTTGTAGCCCAAACTAAATACTTTTTAAATTAAAAATATTCAACAGTATAACAAGGTATTTACCTTTTATTTCCTGCATTTGAACTGTTGAATACTTTAACCCAGAAAGCATTTTTTATATAATTTTTTGGTGGTGTGAAAATTGAGATATGAATTAATTATTTACTAAAAGGATATTTGAACACAGTGTATACTTGTATTAACCTGTGTCTTTGTTGATATCATTAATCCATTATTTAAATTCACTAATTCTTTCTAAGAGTACCTCATTGAAGAAGAAATATTTCCTGGTACTATGGAGTTAAAGGTCACAGTACTGGTATATTGTTTATATAGATTTCTGCTCATAAAGTTTTGTAATTGTTTCGGTTACAAAACTAAATATTATATAAGACTTGGTTAATTTTGTCTTTAAAAACCAGTTTGTCTTGTAAGAAAATAGTCATTAAATTGTATTAGAAGAAGAACAGACAACAGATTTTCCAAATTATTTTATTTTCCACACTTAGTTGTCTGCAAAATCCTTTATGCCAACTTCTTTTAATTATTAAGGAAGTTGTATGATATTGTCATACTTGTTTTATAGTTGAGAAACTGAGAAATAATATTAGCTATTTAATCTTCCTTCATGTGTGTCAGATTGTTGTTATATACATGCTTTATATAACAACATTACAAAGTAGGTAGTGTTATCTTCATTTTGCACATGAGGAAACTGACTCTTAGGCAATTTAGGAATTTTCCTAGGGACACCTAGCTAGCAAATGGAAGAGCCAGAATTCAAACCCATTCAGGTCTGACTGCAGAGCTTGAGTGCTTATCTGCTATGTAATACTGTTCTTTCTATAAATATGGTTTTGTTATTATTGTGAATATAAAATAGCTTTTGAAGATTTAAACTTGTTTTCTTGGTGTAAAAATATCACTTAAAAATAGTTTTGATCACCGTTCTAGATTTTTAAACTTTTTTTTTCTATTTTTGTTGATTTAAGAAACTTCTGCAGCATCCAGAACTGAGTAATAGTCAACTTCTAGCAGATTTTCTCTCCCCCAATGGTGGAGAAACACAGTTCCTTGATAAGATACTACCAGATGTAAATCTTGGTAAGTCAATTTAAAGAATCATGTAAGAGAGTAAACTGAAAAGAATCAGCATTTTCAGATTAATTTAGAAAAGTGGTTTATAGAGTGAAGCCAGGAGTTTGATGGGAGGATTGGATGGTTTGTATGTCCTAAAACAATCTGTTTTTATTTTTTATTATGTCTCCTGCTCTTACTGTAAGACTACTTTTTTCTAAATTGAACTGAAAGAAATTTAAGTGGTACTTGCCAATTTTGACTAATTTTCGGTCGTTGCTAAATGCTTGAGAAAATCTCAAGATATTTGATATTTTATAATAAGGGAACCTATTCTTATTTTATAATAAGAATAAATTTTGGTAAATAGGATTAGAATATATATTCTTAATCTAAAATTCAGAATATACACTATTCAAATAGCCAATTTAAATGTAGCCATTCTTAATACTTTTTTCTTTTAACTTTTGTATACTTATAGATATCTTTATGTATTCACCATTGTTTAAAATCTTTTGAAAACATTTGTGGAAAATTTCAAATATACACAAAAGTAGAGAAATTTGTATAATGAATTCCTGAGTTATCAACACTTGTCCATTCCTTCCCCCACCTCCCACCCAAATGGATTGAAGTAAATCCCAAATGTTGTATCTGTAAATAGTTAAGAATGCCATAGTTATTGTAAATTTCTGTTAAGTGTAAAATGGTTAATTAAAAATATTATCGTTTTACTTTTCACTTGGCTATCTAGTACTTAAAATTACATAGTGAAGTATTCATGGAAGCAATTATGAGGTGTATTATAACTTCATAAAATTAATATTTTATTTTTGATTTCAGGGAAAATTATAAAGTCTGTTCCTGGAAAACTAATGAAAGAGGTGAATAACTGATTTATGTGTATTCTATAACATGATAGTTTTAAGCGTGTTTAAATATCAATGAGTTTTAATGGGTTGATTTTTAGTGACATTAAAAATCATAATCTTGATTTTCGATTTTCATACCATGATCTCTGTATTACCACAGAAAGGTCAGCATTTGGAACCTTTCATCATGAATTTCATTAATTCTTGTGAATCTCCAAAGCCTAAACCAAGTAAACCAGAACTGACCATTCTCAGCCCTACTTCAGAAAACAACAAGAAGGTACTGCACATTGCCTTACAGAGCTACTAACTTTGAAGTTGTCCTACTTGAGTTGACTTTTCCATTAAAGGGAGAATCCAGTATTAAGGAAATGGATGGGACTTTATATTTCCTTTATATGGAAATCAGTTGTACAGTGTAAGGAGTGTATTATATATTGTTGCTTGGTTCTTTGCTTTAACGGGCTAAATGTTTCTTTAGATAATGTATTTGCAAACTTCTACCATTTCTGTATTAGGGGATTTTTTACAGTGTTTTTCTTAGGTTATAAATCACCAACTTTCAATAAACTAGGAATTACTTGCTGTAATATATTTATGTTTATTTCATGGTATTACTAATTTTAATGGCTTATAAAATATTTGATCTATTCATTAAGTAATTATGTTATTGTGTGCCTACTATTGAGTGTTAGGTGCTGGGAATATAGAGATATATTCCCTGTCTGCAAGAAGCTCAGTTTAGTGCCAGAGTGGTACCCAGCCTGGGGAGCTGTGTGAGCTCAAAGGACAACAGTTCTCTCCCCAAAAACACCTTCATTTCTGTTATTACTATAAAAAGTATCTAATTTTTTTTTTACTTTATAGCTTTATTGTTGATAAATGGAAATATAGTTGATTTTTGTGTACTGATTTTTTGTATTCAATAATCTTGGTAGATTTATATTAAAAATTTTAGTAATATATCTATTAATTCTTTTAGATTTACACACTTACCTGCAAATGATGGCAGGTTTAGTTTCATTTATGGTTAGGACCTGCTATACAAAGGGAATGATTTCAGTGTTTCACCATTAAATACTGTGTAGCTCTTACACTGATATCCTTTATGAGATTAAGGAAGTTTACATCTCTGTTTATGGGTGCACTTATTTTATCCTTGTAGGATTTTGGTATTAAGGTTTTATTAACCTTTTTCTATTTGCTGGTAGAGTTATAATTGGAATTATTAGTTCTTTAAGTAATTGGTAGAACTTTTTGGCAAAGTCACTTAGGCTTTGAGTTTTGTTTGTAGAAGAGTGTTTTTTACAATCAAATTTAATTTCCTTAATAATTATAATATTCTTCAGGTTTATTATTTCATGAGTCAGGTTTTGGTAGGTTATATTTTTCAACAAATTTTCCATTTTATCCAAATTTGAAGATCTTTTGGCCTGAAATTGTCAGTAATACTCTCTTTTCATTTTCTCTGACATTAGTAATTGTGTCCCCTTTTATTCCTGACATTGTTTGTGACTTCTTTTTCTTTTTTGATCAATCTTACCAAAGGTTTTGTCCTTTTTATCTTTTGGCCCTGTTGATCTTTTCTGTTAGACTCTTTTTAGTTCTTTAATTTCTGCTATTTGATTGTTATTATTGAGAATAGACTTCTTGCATATTTGGGGGATAAGTAGAGCTGCAATTTAGTTGCATTTCATGATTTTTGCAATAAGTAATTCTTCATATCTTGTTTTTTTTTCCACATTGATTAGGCCTTTCTGGGCCTTGACTATTATTTTCCAAATAAACTTTGCTTGAAGCTTAATACTCACCTCTAAATAACCTTTAATTATAGTGATTTATAATTTTTAAATCATGTTAGTTTTAAAATTAGCTATCATTAATACATTTATACATCTTTATATGTTCATTTGCTCCTTTTGGTGTAAAAAAACAAAGAGGCTCTTTATGGACAATGAATTATCTGTTGTGTCTAAAATGAATATAGACTTTTATGTTTTGGGACATGTTTTTTATTCAATTTTGGGTATATATCTGGAATTTTGGAGACAGATCTTAACCTATCTGATATTGTTTTGATTGAAAAAAGTTTAAATGCCTTTGCACTGTGTTACTTTAGCCTTAGTGATTATTATGAGCAGCTGTAATAAACTACATATCTTTATTATTTCAACTTTTACTTTAGCTTTTCAATGATCTGTTTAAGAATAATGCAAACCGTGCTGAGAATACAGAAAGAAAGCAAAATCAGAACTATTTTATGGAGATGATGACTGTAGAAGGAATTTATGATTACCTGATGTACGTAGGTAAGATCTACATGGTTCCTGTTAACATCTGTTTTTCATTCATGTATATTTCTTCTGGGATGCAAATTAATGCTCTTGTATATTGTGCCATTTTCACTTTTTCTAAAATTGAAAGTACTTCTTTTATAAGAATTAAATATAATTGGTCTTGAACATATTAAAGTTACTAGTGTTTACAAATAAAGTATTTACCATTTGTGTTTTTGATATTGGAAAATGTTAAAATAATATATTTGTCTTAACAATGAAATATTCCATGTAATCCTTCTCAGGACGTGTGGTTTTCCAAGTTCCTGACTGGCTTCATCATTTCTTAATGGGAACTCGAATCCTCTTTAAAAACACCCTGGAAATGTATACTGACTACTATCTTCATTGTAAACTAGAACAGCTATTTCAGGAGCACCGTTTGGTCTCACTTATAACACTTCTCAGAGGTTTGCATTTTCTTATGTGTTTTTGTTTCATGTTTTATGTACTCTTAAAGATTTTAATCAGATCTAAAAGAGTGAGAAATCTTGTTTGTTTTTGGTTTATTAGTATTTTCACTCTGAGGAAATACTTTGTTTATAATAATAGGTGAAAATTCCAGCAAATATTTCTTTTTCTATTTTTAGATGCTGTATTCTGTGAAAATACTGAACCTCACTCTCTCCAGGATAAGCAAAAACGAGCAAAACGGACTTTTGAAGAAATGATGAATTACATTCCGGGTATAATATTTGAGATGTAGTTTAATATAGGTCAATACTCCTTTGAGATCACGATGTATAGTAGTTATTGAAACTAACTTTTACTGTGAGTTTTTATTTTAGAAATAGTTATAAGGGCCAATTATAATGAACTCATTAGTTAAATAAAATTTGGTTTTTATGATGTTATCACTAAGAACTTTAAGACAAGGCTATTTCTATTCACACAAATTGCCAGATTCTTTTAACAATAACTTATAATCAGATTAATCAGTGTCATGTTTGTGGGACAGGTGGAGTCTTGGTGTTATACCATGAGAAGAGCTACACTAATGTGTATGACTAAAAGATCAAAATTATTCCAAATTTATTGAGCACCTTCTGTGTGCCAGGCACTATGCAAAGTGCAAGGGATATAAAAAGTGTGCTTGGATAGCACAAGTCTAGCAGGAAGAGAGATATACAGACAAAACATGGTAATAGAGGCATGTTCAAGTCAAGAGTATCTCAATGGAGGAGGATGATCACCTCTCCTGTAAAGGAGGTAGGCTTGGACCGTCAGGTAAGCGAATGGTAGTAATCTCTTACTGAGAATACTGGGAATACAAGGGAAAAAATGTCAAGGGGTCAAAGCAGAGGGTACTTAGTTTAGGACATTTTGAGTGTGAAGTGCCTATAAATTATTCAGAAGGAAAAGTCTAGTAAGCATTTAGATATCCAGGTTTGGAAATTGGAGAAACAAATGTACAGTATGTATAGAGAGATATGGGAGTCATGTGTGAGTGGATAATAATGCCAAGGCAGGAAATATAGAGTAAGAATGAAGAGGGCTTAGGACTGTACCTTAGAGAATTCTCATCATTGAACAATTAGTCTCAGAATAGTCCTGCCTGTTCTGTGTGAAGACAATTAAGTTAAATCCCTGGTCTGAATGAAAAGTGAACAAAAGTGATTTTTGAGTAAGTCTTCTACAGGTAGGTGATGAAATAATTTCTCACCTGTTTTATAACATACAGCATTCATGGTTTTAACAGTCTTAGTTTTAATATTCAGAAACAACATGGAAAGCCAGTGAATATAATAATTTGTTATTTTGCTGAGGCACAAATTTGAATCACATCTACTTTAAGACTTTCATTTAGGAAGGAGTAATTTAGCTGGTGAGTAAGCTTATTTAGCATGCCTTTCTATTGTCCTTTGCTATTTCTTAGTGAGTACTGAAGGATATGAAAGGACTGCTTATTTTTGTCCATTATGCTTCATGCATATTAATTGGAAAATTCTGTGTAGTATTAGTGAATTAGAGGATTCACAAAGATCCTATTGGGCTCAAAGCTTAAAAATGTCAAGGATCTACTATGCTTATTGTAAATTGAATTTGGCCTTTGCCTGTTAGGTTTAGATTTACCTCACAGAAGCCAACATAAAGTGAGAATTTTCTCTGAATAGCATTAAGAGTTTCATTATGATTGTGGGGAGGGGAAGGGACAAATATTTGAACACATACTTAAGAATGGTGTTTGCTTTTCCTGCTTGGGGGAAAACATTCAGCAGAGATTTGAGTAAGGACTGGCTCTTTTTGGTAACAGGAGTGATAACATGACAGCTGTGCAGTCAAACATGAGTTGGAACTTTTTGGACCCTAGATTAGTGTTTAAGCATTTCCAGAAAAGGTTGTTCTGTCAGTTGGTTAGTAGTAATTATGCAAAAAGTACAGAAACAAAGTGGTCATAGTCATTGAGGAAAGTCTGTGTTAAAAATTAAACTTTTATTTCTGATAAGATATTCAAACATTATGAAAATATATAGAGTAAAACGTAGAAACCATTCTCTTCTCACTGTGCAGAAGTAGCCACGTGCTCCAGTTTGGTGTTAATCCTCCCAGACATTTTTCTATGCATTTTTATACATGTATTTACTAATGTACAGACATAATTTTAGGGTTTTATTTTGTTTATTTTACCTGAATGGAAAAATACAATATGTATTATTTTCCAGCTATTTTTTATCACTAAATAGTAGAGGCAGATTTCTTTACTGTAACATACAGTATGTTTGCAGTATGCTTTGTGCATTGTGAATCTCCAAAAAGAGGACACACAGTACTGCATTTCTCAACTTGACCATAGAACCCTTGCAGAAGCTCTGGTTTAGGAAATTCTGATTTACAGTTTTGCATAATATGTGGGAAATAGGGTGGAGATTTTGTTTTATGATCCACTTAACGATGAGTCACTTTATAATATAAAATTGTTTCACATGTGGCTTTCTTGTTTAGATCTGATTGTCAAGTGTATTGGTGAAGAAGCCAAGTATGAAAGCATCAGACTTCTTTTTGATGGCTTACAGCAGCCAGTTCTCAACAAGCAGGTAAAAATCATTAAAGCAGGTTGGGTTTATTAGAGTTAGCTAGGTTTGGTGAATGAGACAGTAGGGTGTCTGGTGTATTATTAACTGTGAAGTGACACTACTAAATCAAGGCAATATAATTCCAGCATTCAAATAAGAAAAGTATATTTTATTTGTGTTACTCTTTTTTGCTGATTACCTTTCTTTCTTTATAACATTAATTATTTTGATTTAAAATAAACATATTCGTTATAGAAAATTTGGAAAAGACAGAAACTTCATGAAATAAAGTAGATTCAAAACGACAATTCTATCATTCAGATTACATAAAATAACAATAGTTAACATTTTTATGTTTAGAGTCTACATAGTCTGTTGAGATCGTAATACAGTTACAAGTTTGTATTCTGTTTATTTCTTTTAAATTTTTGTTACTTATAAAATGTCTTAACACAAAATGAATTATGAGGCAGGATAATAATAAAATGTCCACATGTGAACACGTGTATCTAACACTCATTTTAAGAACAACATTATTGCTGCTATTGAAGCTACTTGTGTGCTTGTTTTATATTGTCAGTACTATTCCCTGCCTTCCCATTTAGAAGTAACCACAGTCCTGAATTTTGTGTTTATCGTTTTTATGGCTTTTTTTGTCTAATGTCTTAAAAAAATTTTTGTTTTGGTGCTTTAGCTGACTTATGTTTTATTGGACATTGTGATACAAGAACTGTTTCCAGAGCTCAATAAGGTAACTGAAAAGCAGCAATTTTATTCTTTGTTTTTAATGGTATGCTGACATTTAATTTAATAGGGACGCAAAAACTAAGGAAATCCTTGTGACTGATTCTTTTAAAACATGAGCAACCTTAACAAATGGCTCTTTCTGTTTTCTTTATTTAACATGCTCAAACATAGAGTGGATTTGGGGGTCAGGAACTGCCTTGACTTCATCCTTTCCTAATTCCAAGCAGAAAGGGTCATTATACCCCGTAGAATCTTTCCAGAAGAAGGTGTGAGGTTAAGTCATAGCACTAGAATGCGCCACGCTCTTCAGGCTGTCATCTGTAACACTGAATGCTACCTGTCAGACTTGAGTATTTCTGGAGCAGTTGAGCTTATATGAACTCCAGAGCACAAAATGAATTGGTATTGGAGGACGCTAATATTATTTTTTTATTGAATTTTGAGGATTTTGAGGTTTGAGCAAAAATTTGTCATTATTTTTTACTGTTTTTATTTTTTCACTACTATTTTTGACTATTTTTTGGTCAGATGAAATAACTACTCTTCATGGTTGTGGTATAGCAATGAAATGTATTTCATAGAAGATTTCAGGTTTGGACTGTTTACCTATTAATTATAAGCTTTCAAATTATAGTAATACTATATGTATATTGAAACAGGGTGGCAATTACAGACATTTTATGTTCAAGTACCAGGAAAACTTCAGCTCTCTGTTTGAGTTTTTGTAAAATCTGTCACTATACCTTCCCATTTTTCTCATCTCTAAAACATAAATATTACCTGTGGCATATGCCAGCTAATTTCTTTTGGTTTAATTTGCATATCTATATATAGATATAGATATATAATTTATATGTGTATGTCTTAGGTATGAATATGCATATGTATATGTCTTAGGTTAGAATTTTAATACTCTGGAACTATGCAACTGTTAGGCAATTCACAAATGAACCCTATTTTATTGTCTTCTATTAAATAGATTTATTTTTACTTTAGGTACAAAAAGAAGTTACCTCTGTGACGTCTTGGATGTAAACATTTGGATTTGGGATAGAATAACCAGTTGAAATTTCTGCTGTGCTAGCTTCGTAGATACGTACTGTTTTTTCTTTTACCTTTGTATATTCTTGTATATATCATGTAATTCAATGTCTGAAATTTTGATTTTTTTTGGTTTTAATAAAGACTAACACAAACATAATAATTAAAAGTGACTGGGTTTCATAGCCTTTCATTTTACACCTGTTACTCAAATTTTATTAGAACATACATCCCTTGTTATTGCCATTTTTTAAAGAGATAATTCATAATCTCCTTAGGACAAACAGATAAGACCAATAATCTTTGTATTGTATCACCTTGAAAATGATTGTTTAGTGTGGAAAAACACTAAACAGAGTAAGATCTGATTTGCTTTCTTATTTAGAGTTAATGCGTTTTAGTAGGTTTATTTTTCCCTTTTTTCTTCATTTTCTACATAGTTAACTGTGTCTATAAAGAAGACATCCTTTATAAGTTTTTGAGAACAAACGGGGACTTCTCCTTCCTCTTGCTGGATGACTGACAGGTTATAGCCCTTTTAGGTGTGAAAACTGAGTACTTACAGATATTTGTGATTGTATGATTGCAACTACATTTCACTGAATGTATATAATTATATTCCAAATTATGTAAGCAATTTGGTCACGTAGATGTTTGGTTTATGTTGTCAGTTGTCTCTCCAAAAGAAAAATATGGAATTAACTGCATTCCTCGAGGAAAGTTAATTTAAATGATTATTTTTAAAGAGTCAATGTTTGGAATTCTATCTCATTCTTTGCTTTTCTCCTTGAAACCAAGTTATCTTTCAGGATTGAGCATTTTGTGTTTGGTTACTGGTTGTAGTATTCATTCAGAATATATTTATTGAGTTTCAGCCATGTATTAGGTACTAAGTTGGGTATTGTGGGAGCTCTAAATATAATTTGGAAAGCTAAACCATTTAATGATATTATTCACTTATATTTTTCCAAGGTTTAAAAAAATGGTCATTACGTGTTGTAAATTTTTGAAACATTTTTGTAAGCAGTTCTATTATATTTTTAATCACTTAAAAATTTTAGAATATGTATGAGTTTCTGAGAATCAGTGCTTTAATACCAAGCCTTAAACATTTACTAATTTCTCAGAAACAAGTAGAAGATTAATCAGGCTCTCTTCATATTGAAATCCATAGCATTTTGAACATTATTATTTCAAATGTCATGATGAACTGGAAAAATAAAATATTTTACAGCCCCTTTTATGATATCCTCACCTGTTCTTCTATAAATTGTGGTATTCTGTTTATTTAGGTGAGAAAAAAGTTGCTTGGGCTGCCATTACAAAATACCATAGACTGGTGGCTTAAATAACAGAAATTTATTTTCACAGTTCTGGAGACTGGGAAGTCCAAGATCAGGGTGCCAGTGAGGTAAGTTTTATTCTGAGGCCTCTTCCCTTGGTTCACAGATGCCACCGTCTCACTGTGTGCTTTACATGACCTCTGTGTGCCAGCATGTGGGAAGACAAAGAAAAAGATTTCTCTCTTCTTATAAGGCCACCAATCCTATTAGATTAGGGCCCCACCCTTATGACCTCATTTAACTTTACTTTCTAAAGGCCCCATCTCTAGATATAGTGATGTTAGGGTTTGAGGTTTTAACATATGAATTTTAGGAGGACACAGTTCAATCAATAGCAGTTGGTGAGTTCTATTTAAAGAAAATGCGATGTACAAAAATCTACACATATAAAATTAATCATTCACATTATAAAGGGAAAGGAACTAGATGCCAGGCATTTCATATACATTATCACATTTCATCATCCATCACAATAACGGTGAGATGGTATTATTTCTGTTTTTTAGGAAAGGATATTGAAGCCAGAGAGAGTGGTGAAATTAGAATTAAAACTTAAATCTGTCTCTCTAGTCTTCATGTTCTTGTCAATATTGCCCCATGAAAAGAGCTTTTATTTCCAAAAGTAGTCACACTCTGGATCCCTTTAAAAAGTATGTTCCCCTGGTGTATTTCAAGTATTTTCCTTTGCACAGTCCTTTCTGTCCATCTTTATGTGTGTCGCCTACTTCATGTGCTTCACATTTTGAAATGTGTTTATGGAAACAACTATCAGTGTTTCCACTTGGGGGATAAAATGAAATTAAAGAGATAAGGCACTTTGACATTTATAAAGGACAGTCTGAGATTGTTTGTCAGTATAATCATTTAGTTATAGATATCAGAAAATGTTGAGAAATGGTTGAAAGCAAGCACTTAAATTATCATTTACTAAGAACCAATAGATTTTACAATAGAAATATAAAAGTCTGTTTTGCAGACTTCTTAACAGATTGTATAATGATAGATGTTTCCCCGAAAATAAGACCTATCCGGACAATCAGCTCTAATGCGTCTTTCGGAGGAAAAGTTAGTATAAGACCCAGTCTTATTTTAGTGTAAGACTGGATCTTATATAATATAAGACTGGGTCTTATATTAATTTTTGCTCCAAAAGATGCATTAGAGCTGATTGTCCGGATAAGTCTTACTTTCGGGGAAACACGGTACAAGTTGTAATTTCAGATATAGTCAACATTAGAATAAAAATGACTGAATGAATGAGCAAACGAGTAAGTCTTGCTGGTGCAGTATACTGTATCTCCATTTCAGAGTATGCTCTGTGTTATGTATCCAGTCATCTCTTCAACAGTGCTAGAAACACAGAGGAGACACATTTAACCTGAGGCCTACAGGCCCCTAGAAGATTGTTAAATGCAGTGAAAAGTAGTTTTCATTTCACTATTTTTTGTTAATTTGATATGTATGATTTTTTTCTATCAAACTATATTAAAATATTATTTCATGCCAGGTAATGGATGTGGCTGTATTCCAATAAAACCTTATTTATATAAAGCAGTGGCAGGCAGGATTTGATTCTCAGGTTATAGTTTGCTAATCTCTGATGTAGAACAAAAGGGGGGGAAGGATGCTGTTAGAAAAATTGTAATTACCTTCATATTAGGGAGCAGGAGAAGGAGGCTACACAATTTAATCTTTGGAGAAAGGCAGCTATCCTTGGGGAAGACTTAATTGGCCTTTTGGTTTTAGAAGGGTTAGAAGAAGAATCAAACTGCTTTGCTTAATGAAAAGAGTTTTTTTTTTAGGTAGACAAATTACTTTCTTGATTATTTTCTCTGGAGGAGGTAATATCGGAGGAAAGGACTGTGGTTTTCAGACTGAGTGACAAGGGTGGCAGAGAGGTATAGGAGAAGGAATTATGAATAGTTGATTCAATTTATTCAACAAGTGTATATTGAGCACTCACTATATGACAGTTAGATGCTAGGGATCTAGTTGTGCATTTATAAGCCTACATTCAAACTGAGGGAGACAGACAATAAAATAAGGAAATACTGTTAGAAAGTAGTAAGTGCTCAGAAGAAAAGTAAACTGAGAAAGGAAACAGAGTAGTAGGGATGGAGGGTTACAGTTTTAAATAGTGTGGTTTGGGACACTGGATAAAAGATCTAAAGGAGGTGAGAAATCACGCCATGCAGATACTTGAGGGTCCATGTTCCAAGTAGAGAAATAGCAAGGGTTGAGTGGGTGTCTGCCTGTTTTGTAGGAAGAATAACACAAGGAGATTGATGGTGCCACATATGGTGAGTGAGGGGAGGTAATGTCAGAGAAGTGGTGGGAAACCAGATCTCAGAGGGCAACTGTCACTTTTAAAAGTGACAACTATCGCTTTTACTTAGAGTGTAATGGAAAGATTTTGAGCAGGTGAGCAACATGCTCTTGCTTTTATTATAATAGAATCACAGTGGTTGTTGTATTGAAAATAGACTAAAATGGAGCAAAAGTGGAGACAAGGAATTCATTTAGGAGTCCGTTGAAGTAATTCAGGTGCAATGACAGTGATTTGAATCAGGGTAGTACTTGTGGAGTTGTTGAGAAGTGGAAGTCTTTTTTTAGGCTACAGGATTTGCCAATGGATAGCTTGTGAGTTTGAGTAAAAGGGAGCAGCCAAGGATGACCCCAAGGTTCGACCTGAAGGGTCTATTAAATGAAATGAGGGAAATGGTGAGTGGCACATGTTTTGCGAAGAGATCAGGAATTCATTTTTGGGAGTGTCAAGTTTGAATGCTTATAAGTCATCCCAACTAGGGATGATAAGTAGGCAGTTGTGTTTGTGAGTCTGGATCCCAGGGGCGAGATCCAGGCTGGAGATATAAATTTGGCAATCACCAGCATCCAGATGTAAAGTAATGAAACTGGATAAGACCATCGAGAGATGAAGTATAAATAGAAAAGTGGAGCAGTCTAAGGACTGTACCCCGGGGCTCTCCATTGCTTCATGGTAAGGGAGCTAAGGAGGAACCCTGAAAGGGACTCCATGTGATGGGCTTGGCCAGTGCTTTTTAGGAGCATTGATGTCTCAGATTGAGTTATACGTTTTCTTTTTCATCGTGACTTCCTCCAATTATGCCCACTTAGTAAAGCTTTCTTTTAACACTACAGCTTTATGCTAGCTGCTCTGGGGAGTGAAGGGAGTACTATATCCATCTTTTGGGACAGTCCAAAGTGGAGAAAACTGGTACAGCATGGAGAGTTGATAGTGAGGCTACCTGAAGAAATTGTGGAGAAGCCTGGAGCAGCTTAGAGCAACATGCAAGAAACCAGGACATGTAAGCCATTCCCAGGAACTCTCACAAATAGGGAGAGGTTGCCAAGTTATTTTCTTGGGTGACTTTTAATTTTTAAAATGTGACTCAAAGTGAAAAAAATGGGTGACACCAAAATTCCTTTATAAGGAAATGTGTTTTAGATAATTTTCCAAAGTTGTTAAATCTGTATTAGTAGTACTAGAATGAAAACCGCATAATTTTACCTGAGGGATTTTACACATGTTACTTAATGTCTGGACTATTCTATTTGACTGCCTACCCCCCTCACCTCCACACACATATATGCTCAAGGAAACTTTTTGACATTTTCTCCTAGTCTGGGCTGGTTTAAGCTCTTTATTGTAAGTGACAGAACTCAACTTTGCTTTACAAAACAGACAAGAGAAGTTAACGAATTTTTTCATGTAACCCAACCATGGAAAGGCATTGATGGACTTGTGCTCAGTATGACTTACCCAGCACTTGAATAGTATTAGGACTCTCTGTGTCCATTTTTTGTCTCAGCTTCTGTCTTGTTCACTGTCATTCTTGCAGATGCCTTCATGTGGGGGAAGATAGTTACAAGCAGCTGTGGAATCACAGGATGATACAGAGTGGTAAAAACAGGAGCTTGTCTCTACATGTATAAAAGCTTGTGGAAGTATTCTTATTTTCTTGGCTTAGGTCACATGCCTATCCTTCGGCCAAAAAGATCAGACGTTGTAGTTGTGAGGCCTCGGTCATGTGCTGCCACTTAGGGCTAGGAGGTTGGTTCTGTAATGAACAGT
Source organism: Rhinolophus sinicus (assembly GCF_036562045.2). Classification (NCBI taxonomy): domain Eukaryota; kingdom Metazoa; phylum Chordata; class Mammalia; order Chiroptera; family Rhinolophidae; genus Rhinolophus; species Rhinolophus sinicus. Next base: position 120,512,361 of record NC_133755.1, on the reverse strand, counting down.
CCAACCAGAACTACCTAGGATAGGAGAGGTAGTGTCTCCCAGAGAGTGCAGGCTTTTTCCAGGAGTTTTTTAGATGTTAACTTTTTCTGTCTCTTCCACTCAGCGGTGAACAGTCTATAAGTGCAGGGATGTGCCTTACTCATCCCTGTATCACCTGTGTGTAGCCCAGCACCACCTGGCACTTAGAAGGTGATCAGTCCAAAGAGACTTGTTTGTGGGGGTGGTGAGGTGAGTTGAGGTGGCATGTGCATGAAGGGTGTTAAGAGACAGGGATGTGGCCTGTGATCTAGGTCCCTCACTTTCTGTATGACTGTTGCCAGAATGAAAGAAGTGCTGAAGACCCAAGGCTCATGCCTCTATCCGTGATCCGAAGCAGCGCTGCAGGTAAGATGATTGGGTCAACTAACCTTGGGGTACTGGGGACTCAGGCTCAAACTCCCAGACTTTTGAATCGGATGAATAGATGTTTTAAGAGAAGGAGGAAGTAGAGAAGGATGTTGGAAAGAAAGGGGAGGGGCTATTGTATAATAGTGTCACTGCTGAGAAATTACAAGAGAGCACAGAGATAGATGTTGATGTTTCTTTTTTCAAATAACCACAACAAGAAAATTTATACTGAATGTGGCCAAAATACTGAATAATTATAAGAAGTTAAGTACATAATAGATGGAGCTGAGTGGACACTGATGGCTACAAATAATTTTAGGGTGGCAGGTTGGCTGAGCACCGAAGGCTAGAGAATGGCCTGTAGCAAATAGCATTGCAGACTGTTGAATTGCACCACGTACTCAAAGTTACTGTTTTAATTTTCTGTGTTGATGAAAAGTTTTAAGATAGTCATGTGGTCTTATAATAAATAGATTAATCATCTTTTATAAATGGTGTGGATTTGTGCTGATTTTACAATTCACTAGTATTTCTAATTGTTATGTATTCTTCTCCCATCGTTAGATACCTCTGCCATTAAGCTTATGGCTGGTGTCTAGTGGAGATTAGCAGTTGTCTTGGTTCTGGTATTGAGGGCACTGGTGTCTCTTGATTAATTTTGAAGGGGATGAGTAGTAATTTATAGCAGTGAATGGAATCTAAGTACTGCAGTTTCTATGTGATTTATTTATCTCTTTATATTTCAAGTGTGAATTATATTGGCTTTCATGTTAGCCTGGTAATGCTACTCTCATTCACGTACATTGCTGTAGGCTTTCCTGAATGGGATAGGGATGGCTAAAGTTAAGCAGTGATCACACATTCAAGGAGCCAGCCGCCTACTTAATCTGTGGTGTAGTTCTAGGGAACAGTCATTACTGAGGTTACATTGCTAGTTTGTTCATTATGATTTACTCTACAGTAGTGTCTAAGATCTCTGGTGTTATAGTTTCATCTTTTCTTTTCCCTTTTACCCAAAGGTAGATGTTCAGTAAGGAATAAGGCAAGGCTACAGGAAGAGAACTTGAGTAGAATAATAATACATCTGTGCTGTAGATAGCAGGAAAGAAGCTATAAGCGTTTCTTGGTTATGACACAGAAGTTAGGATCACAAAATTAGTTTTACTCCATGATAACTTAGTGAAATTTTCCCAAACACTATTTTTGTATTGATGTTAACATATAAAGTTAATATATTGTGATTTTACCAGTAAAATAAAACTTATGTTTGTTCTTTAAATGGATTTCCTTACTTCATATGTAGACTATAGTGCTGGGAAAAAAATCAACATCAAATTGAAAACTTCAAGCTCAATTAGAAATTTGATTAGCCGTATTTATTTTTCTTTATAACGTAATAACATATCTTAGGGGATGATTACATTACTAATCCACTTACAAATTATTTAATGATTGTCTTACCAGAGATAGGTTGTAATGCTTACTTTTATGGTGTTTTTGGATATCATACATATGGATATCTGGATAAACATCTGGATATCATACATGTGAATGAACATTGTTGGAGAGAAAGTTAAGAGCTCAGTATAGTTTTCAAGACAGACTTAGAAGGTAGTGTTTTTGTTTTGAACATATTTCATATATATTCGTTGTACTTGAAAATTTTCAGTGTTCATAGGGGTCATTTCTCATTTTTGATTGTCCAGAATTGGAGCATGTTTATCTGGAGGAATTCCAAGGTAAGTGGGAGAGAAGGCATTGATTTTCACTGTGGAAGCCAACAGGGTGGCGTTAAGTCCTCGCTCAGCTGTTCATCTTTATGAAAGGCAATTTGGGCTCAGTGCGTTAGATGCTCCCTTCTGAATGAAGGCGGTAGGGCAGGCAAGGCCCTTGTGGATGTAGCTGCAGTGGAGGGGAACCCAGCAGCACTGGGTGGTGTATTGAGACTGTTCCTGTGCCTGAATGTAAGCCATGTCCCACCTTCCTTGCTTGTTCTCCATTTTCTAGGCTTGACTTTTCATGCTTCTTGATGACTCTGGGAAGTAGCTAATATCCTTCTGATATGTCTGTGCTTATGGACCTTTTTTTTTTTTTTTTTTTTTTTTTTGGTAACCAAGGATCCCGATAAATGAGCCTGTAATTTCCATTGTTGCTTTTAATATGCCAGCCATTTTTGTCATGGATCAGAGTTAAATTGTTTTCATACCCTAACTAGCTTATTTATGTTTTCATGAAGTATTTCATTTGGTTCTTAGAGGTCTCAGTACTACTAACTAGAGATTTGAGATCTCCCAATTTGTTATAAAAGTTTAAAGCATCTCCTTTTGACTGCATTAGATAGGAAAACTGGTTCCTTTTGACTTTGCTGTAGTTGAGCCATATAACTTCTAAAATATATCCTATTTTATCAGCATAAAAATTACATTATAACCTTTCACATGCAGAATAATATAGGACACAGCTGCTGATTGCCTTGGGGCTACCAAGCTGATCACTCCAGGGACTATCACAGGTGGAATTGTGTCCCCTGAAAATACGTTGCGGTCCTGTGGCAGGATTTCAGTCCTAAACCCTAGTACCTGTAACTAACCTTATTTGGAAATCGGGTTTTTGCAGATGACCACAATGAAATCATTAGAGTGGGCCTAATCCTTTATGACTGTGTGCTTATAAAAAGAGGAAATTTAGACACAGAGACAGATACGTACAGAGGGAAAAGGATACGTAAAGATATGGCGAGAACATCATCTATCAGACAAGGAATGCCTGAGGCTACTAGAAGCTCGAAAGGTGCCTGCAAGAGATTCTCCCTCAAGCCCTCAGAAGGAACCAACCTTGCCAACTTCATCTCAGACTTTGAGCCTCCAGAACTGTGAGATGACAAATTTCAGTAATTTAAGCCACCCAGTTTGTGGCACTTTGTTACAGCAGCCCCATGAAACTAGTAAGGGACCTTTCCTTGTTTTGGCAAGCCTAGCCATGCATCCACGAGACTACATACTCCCTGGAGGAGCAACTGTTTTCTAACGGACAGCTATTAGCAACCTAAACTTTCTTCTAAGGAACCCAGCTTACTGTTTGTTACAAACAGCTGAAGGCGGCTCTGCGACCCGATGTATTTAAGGTATCTGATTGATCAAGGTCTATTGTGTCATCTGTATGCTTGAAGAAGATTCTGAGATGCACATCCAGTTCAGATAAATTAATTAAAATCCTCAACACTCTCTAATGTGGACATTTTTTATTTTTAGGAAACCATTATAGGCCTCAAAACAGTTTCTATGTTAGATCCTGTACGTGAAAGCCAGAAAACGTAGTAGTGTTACTTAAAATATTCTTTATTTACTCTTCTTGCCTATCTGAAAATTAGATTCATTTTTCTTTTCATTTTTTGGGTGAGAAGGAGGATAGGGAGGGTTAGCCGATGGCAAGCAGCTGATGACCAAGGGAAATGATGTCAGTGATTAACTGTCAGTTTTCCTTCAGTCGTATTATCTTGGTTATAGGTATTTGCTTGAAAGAAGGAATAACTACCAAAGACAAAGAGCGTATCTTCAGTTTTATTGCTTGGAATCTACAATTGCAAAGTGTTTTGAGGTCATTTCTTAAACCACTGCATAATACATGCATACATATTTAGAAAACTTACAAAACTATTTAAAAAGTTGTTCTCCAATAGGATTTTTCCTAGTTTACTAGGCCAAGCATAAAAAATATACCCAAATGCACCTTTCTCTAATTTTCCTTACAAGCTTATTGACATTTGTTTATTTATAGCTAATCTGTATATTCATTCAACTGAGGGAATTATTTTACTGTAACAGCCTTTATACAGAGGTTATGAAATTTAAAAGTATATTTTGTATCGAGTACTTAATATTTGTAAACATTAAGAAACCAACATACACCCTCTCCAAACCTCTAGCTGCTGTTTGCTCACTGTTTTTTAAAGTGAAATTTCCCATTTCTTGTTGGATCATTTATGCAACGCTGAGAAGGTTCACATGGTCTCACTACCACCTTAAGCAAGTGTTTGTTCTTTGGGCATAAATCCTCTCATCAGTCTGGGTATTTCCTGAGCACCCCACTCAGAGGGGCCACCCGGAAGGAGTTCTCATATCTGTACTTGAGAATGACTTAGGGGTGATTATTCAGATTTGATGGCAAACAGGACTTCAAAATTCTGTTGTATATCATTTTTAAAAACCTCTTGTCTCCCCTCTAGGTTTCCCTTAAGTGGGGGAGGTGAGTGTGTGTGTGTGGGGCGACTAGAATAAGTATAGTGCTGGCACATGCTGGGAGGGACAGGTGCAGGTTTTGAATTCATCTTGTCTGAGGTTCTCTTCTCATGACATCTTCACATTAGGAAGAAGGGAGGAAAGAGCATAGAGGCAGAATTGACGGACTCTCATAAAATTATTAACAGCTAATACCACAAGTCAGGCACTGTGCTGTTACTCCTTAGCACATATATGTTTAACAAATCTAAATGTCTTTTAGCTCTTTCTCTTCTATAATGTAAATCAACCCTGGGTGCCCTCTTCTTCCCTTTCTTCCTGCCCTTTGACTTGCAGTCTCTGGCCTTTCCTATTACCTCACTCATCAGAGACACATGGGTGGTGCAAGAGAGAATGCTGCCCTTTGTGTAGTCCATTAAATTTACTACAACAGCAGGAGCTAAAAAGGGAAAAACAAAAAAAAACAAAAAAACACAGAAAAACAAAGATTTGTCCTCTATGAACTTGGGGCTATTGAAGAGACCCTCAAGTATCTTTCTGAACTGCAACTGGATAGAGTTGAAAGAGCACCGGACTTGAGGTCAGAAGACCTAGGTCCAAGTCTTGGATCTGTAACTTTTAGCTGTGTGGCCTTAAACAAGTCAACCCTTTCTGAGCTTTAGTTTCCTCATCTGTCACATGAGAAAAACAACACCTGTCTTGCCCACCAAAGAAAGTGATGAGCAGCAAGTAAGATAATGTGCTTAAAACTCCCTTGTAAATAATAACGTTCTATGTAAACATAAATAGTTTGGTGGATTAGAATGGATATAAAGGAGAAAAATGATTTCTGTGGTTTAAAATTGTTAACAAAATTTTATTAAAATTTGCATATGTAAACTAAAGATGGTTGGCCTTCCCCTCATAGGGCCCCTTTTAAATTTTCTTCCTGTGTGTTCACTAAGTTGATCCTGAGTGATCATGCCAGTGTCTTCATTTACAACCCTCTAAGCTCGGCTTCTCGGAGCCTTTTAGGACGGTCTGTGCCCTTACAAAGCCAGTTCCTCAAAGGCAGGCTTGAATCTCATTTGAGAAAAAATGCAGTTCTACACATTAATGGCAAAGAGAGTTTTTGGCTATTGGTATAAAACAATGATAATTGCCAAAAATGAGAGAAATATTAGCGAAAAACTTCCATGGCAATGACTTCCTGCAGAAAACATGATCCGACCTTCAATTCCTGTATAAATTACTTTCAATTTTGAGATGTATTGAGAAACCACGCTGATATCTTCGTCACCTAGAAAAATAAAGACATTATTTTAACTACAGAAAAAGTATCAGCAGTAAGAGAGGAGGAAACCAAATGTATTTCTCTAAAGTCCTTTGTAATTATAAGAGGGAAGATATTCCTTTCATACGCAGAGATAAAGTGTCACAGAAGATAAGAACAGTGGTGATCGTAAGTGCAAAGAACTTGGTTCCTTTTTTGTGTTATAGGTGTAAAATGTGCCTGGGGTTCAATAGTAGGTAATTGAGGTCTCAGCTCTGAGATGACTCAAGAAAAAGGTTGTTGACATCATTGCCTTGAAACCACTCCAGAACAAGGGCATTAGGGAACTGGATCAAGAACAATTACTTGAGACATAACAGTAGCTTTCTTTTGCTTGCCTGCTCCAGAATCATTTTCACATAATTGCTGGAAAGACAATGGAGACTTCATTTCCAAAAAGGAGGAGAGCTGATAAAAAAATACTAATTGCCTGTAGCTACTACAAGAAACCCATAGGGACCTGACAACTTTATTTTAAAAATACCACTCTACAAATCATATATCTGATAAGGGGTTAATATTAAAAATATATAAAGAATTCATACAACTCAGAAAAAAAAACCCACAAAAATGGGCAGAGGATCTGAATAGACATTTATTCAAAGAAGACATACAGATGGCGAACAGACAAAAGAAAAGACACTCAACATCACTAATCATGAAATGCAAATAAAAAACCATAGCGAGACATCACCTCACATATGTTATAATTGCTGTCATCAAAAAGAAAAGAAATAACAAGTGTTGGTGAAGATGTGGAGGAAAGGGAACCCTTGTGCATTGTTGGTGGGAATATAAAGTGGTACAGCCACTGTGGAAAACAGTATGGAGGTTCTTCAAAAAATTAAAAATAGAGTTAATATATAACCCAGCAATTCCACTTCTGGGTATTTATCCAAAGAAAATTAAAACACTTAAGTCAGAAAAATATGCACCCCCATGTACATTGCAGCATTTTCAGTAGCCAAGATAAGGAAGCAACCTACATGTCCATCAATGGATAAATGAATAAAGAGCTTGTGGTATATACACATACACAGCCATAAAAACAGAATGAAATCTTGCCATTTGGGAAAACACAGGTGGATCTTGAGGGCATTATGCAAAGTGAAGTAAGTCAAAAAAGAGATACACTATGATTTCATTTATATGTAGAATTCAACAACAACAAAACCAACCTAATAGATACAGAGAACAGGTTGGTGGTTACCAGAGGCACAGGGGTGAGGGATGGGAGAAATGGGTGAAGGGGATCAACAGGTATAAGCTTCCAGTATAAAATAAAGAAGTCCTGGGGATGTAATGTATAGCATGGCAAATACAGTTATTATTCTACTTACTATATAGTGTTGTATATTTGCGAGTTGCTATTAGATTTTTTTCTCATTTTTCATTTTTTTAAATATTTTTATTAAAAACTATAGCTAACACACAATATTGTATTAGCTTTAGGGGTACACCATAGTTGTTCAACATTTATACACCTAAAGAAGTGATCACCATGATAAATTCAGCAACCATCTGACACTACTATGCTATCACAATAGTATTGACTATATTCCCCATGCTGTACGTTACATCCCCATGACTTGTTTTATACCTGGAAATTTGAACCTCTTATTCCCCTCCCCTGACTAGTGTAGTACTCACCTGGCACTATACATAGCTATTAACATATTATGACTATATTCTTTATGCTGTACATCCTCATGACTATATGTAACTACCAATTTGTACTTCACCTTTTTCTCCCTGTTCCCCAACGCCCTCCTATCTTTCACCCCAATAAACCTAGTACCCATGTGACACTAGATTTACTACCATATTACTGATTATATTTCTTCTGCTATACCCTACATTCCCATGACTACTTTGTAACAACCAATTTGTACTTCTTAATCCCTTTCAATTTTTCACCCACCCTCTCAACCCTCCTCCCATCTGGCAACCATCAAAATGTTCTTTGTGTCTATGACTGTGTTTCTGTTTTGTTTGTTTATTTTGTTCTTCAGATTCCACATATAAGTGAAATCACATTGTATCTGTCTTTCTCTGGCTGACATACTTCACTCAGCACAATACCCTCCAGGTCCATCCATGCCTCTGCAGATGGCAAGAATCCATTCCCTTCCATGGCTGAGAAGTATTCCATTGTATATATGTACCACCTGCTCTTTATCCATTCTTCCATCGATGGACTCCCAGGTTGTCTCCACATGTTGGCCATTGTAAACAATGCTGCAATGAACATATGGATGCACACGTCCCCTTGAAGGAGCATTTTGGGTTTCTTTGGATAAATACCCAGAAGTGCGATTACTGGGTCCTTCTCGCCTTTTGTTATAGTCTTTGTTTTAAAGTCCATTTTGTCTGGTATAAGTATTGCTACCCCAGGTTTTTTTTGTGTTTTTCCATTTCCATTTTCATGGCATATCTTTTTCTATCCCTTTAGTTTGTGTGTGTCTTTCAATCGGAAGTGAGTCTCTTGTAGGCAGCACATGTAAGGGTTTTGTTTTCTTATTCATTCAGCCACCCTATGTTTTTGATTGAAGCATTTAATCCATTTACATTGAAAGTAATTGTTGATAGATATGTAGCTATTGCCATTTCATTATTCATAATTTCTATTTCTTTTTCGTCTTAAAGAAGGCTCTCTAACATTCTTTGTAATACTGGTTTGGTGATGATGAACTCCTTTAGCTTTTTCTTGTCTGGGAAGCTCTTTATCTGTCCTTTGATTTTAAATGATAGCCTTGCTGGGTAGAGTAGTCTTGATTGTAGATCATTGCTTTTCATCATGTTGAATATTTTGTGCTAATCCCTTCTGGCCTGCAAAGTTTCTGGTGAGGAATCAGCTGACAGTCTCATGGGAGCTCCCTTATAAGTTACTATTTGCCTTTCTCTTGCTGCTTTTAGGATTCTCTCTTTGTCTTTAACTGTTGCCATTTTAAATATAATGTGTCTTGGTGTGGGCCTGTTTGGATTCATCCTGTTTGGGACTCTGCTTCCTGGTATGTCTATTTCCTTTGCCTGGTTAGGGAAGTTTTCAGGCATCATTTCTTCAAATAGGTTTTCAATGCCCTGCTCTCTCTCTTCTCCTTCTGGTACCCCTATGATGAAAATGTTGGTACACTTGATATTGTCCCAGAGGCCCCTTAAACTCTCCTCATTGTTTTGGATTCTTTTTTTCTTTTGCTATTCTGATTGGTTGTTTTCTGCTACCTTGTCTTCCAAATCGTTGATTCAGTCCTCTGCTTCATTTAGTCTGTTGGTGATTCCTTCTTGTGCATTCTTCATTTATTGTATTCTTCAGTTCTGACTGGTTCTTTTTGTCGTTTGTTTGTTTGCTTGCTATCTCTTCGTTGAAGTTCTTACTAAGTTCCTTGAGCATCCTTATAACTAGTGTTTTGAACTCTGTCTCTGGTAAGTTGCTTGCCTCCCTGTCATTTAGTTCTTTTTCTGGATTTTTCTCCTGTTCTTTCATTTGGGATGCATTTCTTTGTTTCTTCATTTTGGCTGCCTCTCTCTTTGTTTCTCTGTGTTAGATTGATCTGCTACATCTCTTGCCATGTGCCTTATGTAGTAGGTGCTCTGGCACATTCTCCCTGGTCACCTGAGCCAGGTACTTCAGGAGTGTCCATTGTGTGGTTCGTGTGTGCCCTCCTGTTAAATTTGAGCCTTGATTGCTGTTGGCCATTAATGAGTGGGATTGATCATCAGGTGGACTGGCCTCATCCACAGCTTATGGGCTGCTGTGCTTAGGGTCTTACCACACGGAATGAGAGTCACCCCAGCAGGCTCTGGTATCTGTTCAGACCACCCTTTAGGTGTTCTAACTTGTGGGGCTAACTCAGCACTGCTCTGCTGTGGTCTGTAGCCAACCTCCAAGTATGTTGGTTCTGGGACCTTTTGGAAGGGGCTCTGGTGCAGGCCCAGGTCAGCCACTGCCTGTGACCAGTCAGGGCTACCTGGTGGGAGCTACAAAGTGATCCACAGTTGGTTGCTGCCTGTGCTGGACCTGGAGGCATGTGGGAGAAGCCGTGCTGGGAACCGAGGATGGTTGCCACTGGTACTGGGTCTGGGGTAGCTCCCAGACACACCAAGGCCTGCTGCCACCTGCTGCTGGGTGTCGGCTCCAGTAAGGTTCAGCCACAAATAAAGCCTTGTGCAGTATGGAGTTGGGTGTGGTGGGGTACCAGTGAGTTAGCAGGGAGGAGCAGCAGAGCTCACCAGGCCACTCAGATTCAGAGTTGGCTATAAGCATGGGGGAGGGCTCTACACAGGAAAGATGGCACCTGACTGCTGGCTGCACAGCGGGAGAATCCTACATGATGAAATTGCTGACCGTCCTCCATGCCACTCCTTGAGGCCACACACCTGTCTACCCCCCATATGCCTCTGAAGCTCCCCGAGTCACTGTTCCTTCTCTGGAGCCTGTGAGTGAATCTGTGCATGAGCCGTTTAATAAGAGGCTGCCTGGGTTTCCTGCAGCCTTCTGTCCCACCCAGAGGTTGGAATCCTCACTGTTTTTCACAGCCAGATGTTGGGACTCCTTTCCCAGCACCAGTACCCAGTACTCCTGGTTGGGAAGCCTGGTGTGAAGCCTTGCTCCTCCATGGGGAACCTCTGTGGCTGAGATATCCCTCCCAATTTTCATCTGCTACATGGATGTTTGGGGCCAGCCTGTTTTGTATCTTTGCCCCTCCTACCAGTCTCGTCATGGCTTCTTTATATCCTTAGTTATAAACTTCTGTTCAGCTAGACTTCAGATGGTTCTCCAGGTGATTGTTGTATAATTTAGTTGTAATTTTGATGTGTTTATGGCATGAGGAAAGCACAGAGTATATCTACTCTGTCATCTTGGATCATTGCCCCAAGAGCAGATTTTAAAAGTCTTCATCACAAGAAAAACTAAGGTGATGGATGTTAAGTAGACTTATTGTGGTGATCATTTCACAATGTATACGAATATTGAATCATTATGTTGTACACTTGAAACTAATGTTGTATATCAATTATAATCTCAATAGTAAAATATCATTCTAATATTTAAAAAAGAACTCATCTCTGCAGTGGTTCTCACCCTTGGGTATACATTAGAATCACTGGAAGAAAATTTTGCCCCAACACAATTAAATTAGAATCTCTTAAGAGTTGGGGCCAAGGTACTGGTATTTAATTTAAAATGCTCCCCTAATGATTTTAATATATAGCCAGGGTTGAGGACTCTTAGGCCCAAGGCTTCCTCAGCCTTCTGTATGAGTTCTGTCTCTCCAACACCCATTAGTCTGGGTTTGGGTGTTGTACAGCCAATAGCCTCTGTCTCCTGTGGGGCTAAAGAGGACACTATTAAAGCCTCCCCTTCCATCTCCTATCATGGAATGGAAAGAAGCAGCCAGTGCCCTTTGCCCTGGCTCTGCTTTCTACCCTCCTTGGAGTATGCAGCTAAGATGGTAGGTCCACCATGATAAGGCTGAGGAGGAAGCTGGCTGAGTCCTATCCTGGTGATTCAGAGAAGCTGTGCATATATAATACATCTTGTAAGCACACTGTTTCTGCCATGGAGAAGAGGAAGGGGTAGTGTATTCTGTTAGTGGACTTTTAGCAACATGAGGTGGTTCTCAAATGGATTTTTAAAAGTGAAGCTGAGCTATAATGACCCTCAATACTGCCCAAAATATTGACTGGTGTCAAGTGTGGTTCCTATAACTTGCTCCACCAACCCACTGTGTTGACATGGGGATCGGGGGGCATATCCCATCCACTCCTTGATCTATTCACACTAAAAGCTTCTTTAAGAAAGTTTAGATGATTTAATATGATAGTTTTCCACATCCAACCTAAAATTATAGAGGTGCATTTTTTCTGTTAAGTGCAAAAGTTGTATTTCAAAATTTAAATAGTACTTAAAAGAGTTTATATGTTTATATGTACTTAAAAGAGTTTTAAAACAGTTTTCATTTAAAAGTGTTTTTCCCCCCTGGACTTGGATGGATGGGTATGTGTGCTGGGAAGGGATAGGGCACATACTCCCCAATGCCATGCTGTTGTTTTCCAACAAAGAAGAGGGAGTCAGACCCCCAGGGTCAAGATCTGGTTTCTGGCTTCACCCCTCCTGGCATCATGAGTAGCTCTTTGGACCAGTTCTGTTGCTCTTGACTACTTATGGGATATGGAGAGGAGTCATGCTGTGCTTACCTGAATCATGTTGTAAGGCTTCGTCTTTTATTATCTGGTATCCATCTCCACCATTGGCAAGGAAGCTGGGGAGGATCACCTTGTATACCTCATCCATCTTGAGAGGCTCATAACTGGGCACTCGGCACTGGGTACAAACAACTTCTATTTTGACCACCCTATTCCCGGGCTTTTGGGAAAGATCATACACCACATGAATTCCTAGAAAAGAAATGAGTCTGTATATTTTCACTGGATCCAAAGGGAAATTTCTGTTTTCTAAGAGATTTTGGCCAAAATTTGGAATTGGGGCACTAGGCTTTGTTTTCATTTGGTTTGAGCTTGAGTGAAATTTCAGCAAGAGACGTGATGTGACATTGCAACTACACTTGGTTAGGTTTATCCTTGAGTCCACTGGGAGGTCTGAGAACCACTGGGAGGAAAATGGGCTCTGGCCCAGAATGGGCAAGGGGTGACTCTACAGGGAGAAACCACATCTTATAAAAATCCTGAGTGAATTGGTCCAGTAGCTTTGGAAAATGATAAATGGATGAGAGGTGCATAACATTTGTTAAAATTTAGAAAACTGCAAAATGGTAATAATTCGGGCTTGGGTGGCTTTCACAAAACATGCAACTTCCCTGTTATTCACTCTTTCCTGGAAAAATGCAGAATATATGGGTTACCCTACAGGCAGCAGGCTGGGGTCCCACCACCTCCTGCAGCCCCTCAAGCCCCACAGTGGGGTGTTTTGCAGCGGGAGGACTTGACAAAGCAATCACACCCATCAAGTGGGGCCCTCAATCTACAGTAAAAAAAAAAAAATGAGGCCAGAATATGGTTTCAGAGTCAAAGAAGAATTTTAACTTAAAGATTAATTCACTGGACTGTGGAATTATTGACAAAAGTGTTTCAGAAGTCCTTGGCAATTTGGGAAGAATTTATTTAGTTTTCACTGGAATCCATGAGATGAGCAGGGCAGGCTTTCTCACTGCATTCAGAGAGGTTGAAGACTTGCCCCAGGTCACAGTGGAACCAGAATCAGGTGTTCCAATGTGTCTACACCCCAGGCTGCCCCTCCCAGAAATCATCCATGTTAATGCTTTGGATATGCCCCAATCAGACGTGGCAAATATTGCTCATTGCCAGGGCCTTGGAACTTTAACTAGGACTTAATTTCTGCAGACTAGGAGTCCATGGCCATTAAAAGACTATGCATGGGTGTTGGGTCGTGGAAACCCCGAACAAGCCTGGCCACAGAGGTCCTGGTGAAGGAGCAGCTAAACCAACCAGCAGGAATCCCATCTTACCTGGGAGGGTGACTTACCGCCCACCTGCAGGAACTCTCCAGTGGACTGGCCATAGCGGTGCACACTGTGCTCGAAGGCCTTCTTCAGTGTGGAGCCTTTCAATCGGACCACGTCAAAAGTGCCTCCAAAGGGTAACACAGCAGCTAGGTTCTCCCAGGTAATCGTGCCTGAGGGTAGTCACAGGTGAGGCAAGAAGGAAAACAGTTTGGGAATAAGCTTATGCCAAGACCAGTTTCCTTAGGACTAGTGAAGGAGGTGAGGAGTTGTGGGGCCATGGGAGGCTATTGGGGCACCATCAGCTGTGTCTAAGTGGTTCCTGTCACTTAGGGAGGGAACAGATTCAAGAGACCTCTGGCCATGCCCTCCACCACTGAGCAAGATGGCAGGAGCTTCTACATGGCTGTGGCTCCAGTTACCTGTGCCCTGCCCTGGATGTCCTGGCTTGAGGCTGGATCTTAAGTGGCTGTTAAGCATTACTTAGTTCCTCCAGACAGGCAGTATGTCCCTGCCGCCTGTCCCTGAGACAAGCTTGGGGCTCACACTAAGCTTGACTGGTTTTGACAGAATATCAGGGAAGACTGCAAGAGCGTCTTGAGTGTCTGTCTAGTTGGTTTATTTCACCATATGATATAATCCTGGATATCTGTAAATGCACTAAAAGAAAAAATTAATCCAGTAATACGTTTTGCAGCACAGAAGACAGTTTCGCCTTTCACTTTCCACATGTCAAGTTGGAGACTCAATATTTTGCAGGAATCAGCAGCAATTCCTATTTAGCTTTGTGAGTCAGAAGTTTAGATGAAGCTTGGGATCCACTAACGCTACCCCGCTGCCTCTGTGTGAGAACACACACTGAGAACACACAAGTGTGTGTGTGCCCTTTGGGCTGGGCACTGACTTGAGCAGCCGGGCAGCGGTGAGCGGGCGTGAGCGGGTGAGCCGGGGCCCTGAGCCGGGGCCCTGAGCGGGGGCCCTGAGCGGGGGCCCTGAGCCGGGGCCCTGAGCCGGGGCCCGGAGCCGGGGCCCTGAGCCGGGGCCCTGAGCCGGGGCCCTGAGCCGGGGCCCTGAGCCGGGGCCCTGAGCCGGGGCCCTGAGCCGGGGCCCTGAGCCGGGGCCCTGAGCCGGGGCCCTGAGCCGGGGCCCTGAGCCGGGGCCCTGGGCCGGGGCCCTGAGCCGGGGCCCTGAGCCGGGGCCCTGAGCCGGGGCCCTGAGCCGGGGCCCTGAGCCGGGGCCCTGAGCCGGGGCCCTGAGCCGGGGCCCTGAGCCGGGGCCCTGAGCCGGGGCCCTGAGCCGGGGCCCTGAGCCGGGGCCCTGAGCCGGGGCCCTGAGCCGGGGCCCTGAGCCGGGGCCCTGAGCCGGGGCCCTGAGCCGGGCCCTGAGCCGGGGCCCTGAGCCGGGGCCCTGAGCCGGGGCCCTGAGCCGGGGCCCTGAGCCGGGGCCCTGAGCCGGGGCCCTGAGCCGGGGCCCTGAGCCGGGGCCCTGAGCCGGGGCCCTGAGCCGGGGCCCTGAGCCGGGGCCCTGGGCCGGGGCCCTGAGCCGGGGCCCTGAGCCGGGGCCCTGAGCCGGGGCCCTGAGCCGGGGCCCTGAGCCGGGGCCCTGAGCCGGGGCCCTGAGCCGGGGCCCTGAGCCGGGGCCCTGAGCCGGGGCCCTGAGCCGGGCTTACCGTTGTTCCGCTCGTCGATGGGTGACCGAATGCCGCCTCCATTTAAAATGCACATGGACACGTGGTTCCAGGACAGGTCATCCAAGTGTCTAAGGTTGTTGTTAATCTGCAACGGTAGCGTGAATGTACATTACTTACTGTGGGTCTTCTTCCTTAGGATCAGTTCCGGGAAGTTGGTTATTTCCTGAAGAAACAAAGCTGCTTCCCTGCTCCTGTGTTCCCCAGAGATTTCTCAAGTCTAACTAGAACTTGTTTTATGCTCTGAGAAGCCAAACCGGGATATTGTGACCAGTCCCATGTCAGACCCCGGAAAGCAAGTAGCTCTGCGCCCCCTCTCCTAAGACCCCGGTACTGTCAGGCCAGAGGGCCTCAGCGAATCCAGCCCTCGTGGTGCCAGGACAGGGCCTCCGCGCGCCACCACTCCTCCACGGCCGGCCTCCCAGGGCAGGCGCCACACTCGCCCCTGAAGGCAGGACTGAAACCCTGTGGACTCCAGGCCTCAGGCCAATAAGAACCCTGGCCTCCAGGTCTAGGTCCCCAGCCAGTTCCCAAGCTGGCAATTTTAAAGGCACAGAGACAGCCTCCCGAAACTGGGGAGAATCCGTTTCATTCTTGCTTTTCTTTTGCAAAGTTTATGTTTAGTTACAGGAAAGAAAATGTATACATTCTCAATGGGAAAAAAAAATGCAGTGCAAAACCAAAACTTTAATTACACTTGCCCTAGTCTCTTAACAGAGAGGTAAGCACTGCTTACAGTCTGGGGTGTTTCCTTAGAGACCTTTCTCTAAACATCCACATACTGGCTTGTCTTTAGCTACTTCTCTTGTAGCCTTGGTCGTGCCTTGGAAAGTGTGAATGCTGTCATGTACTTGGCAGACATTTATTGATGGTGGTTATGTCCCAGGCACTGTGCAGAGCACAGACCACGAAACAACCCCCCCTGGGCTTGTTGTGGGCTGAGTCACCTGGGAGACCTGGTTGAGCAGGGCCCCCATGGGGCTGCCACACGTCTGCCCACTGACAGGTGGACAGAGGGGTACTTTTCATGGGTGATTTGCTCAGCTGCAAGACTTAACTAGTATCATTATAAATGTGTGTTGTCATTCTCTGCTTGTGAAGGAGGTTCCAGTCACACAAGGCCTAGCTCTCTGGAGCCAAGAGGACAGACCAGTGAAACACAGTGGCCACGTTAGGCCCATGCAGATGTGTTTTATCTTCTATGTCTACGTCTTCAGACTAGTAGAGTTGGTGTATTCAGATCATATCAAGGGAAAACAATATACAAAATTCAGGCATCCCAAAATGAACATCTTAAAATAAAGGCTTCAGTTCTTGCAAATCAATAAAGTGATGGTCCCCTAGTCTAGGTGTGTACCTTCCCAGGATGCTCAGCATGAATCCATGCCAAGCTTTGGTCTGGGCACTATGTTTCTTTCTAAATACTCTGTTTAACGATCAGGTTGTCCCTCCTGGCGTCTTTCTTCCCTTCCTGGGCCTAGCCCCTGCATCCCTGTGGACTACTCACCATAGCATCACAAATCAGGTTGCCCATGTTGCATTCTTTAAAGCGGCAGGATGGAGTGGTGCCATCCAAATAGACAATTGTTTTCCCCAATTCCTGGGAAGAATAATTATCTAACTTTTGCCGCCATTTGTCAATCTCTGCTTTTATACCTGGATCTAGAACAAACAAACAAACAAAAAAATCAGCTTGCATTTAAAGCAGAGCTCACATTGGCCTAGATTTTGAAGAAGGAATCAAACGTCATTTAGCCTAACTTTGGTGAGTATACATTTCTTTATCATATTTATGTACATTTTGGTTTTGACTGAAATTTCCTTAGGGACATCTATTCTGTTTCCTGGTAATAAGACCTGGAATGGATCTTAATTGAAAGACATGCTGAGTATCCGAACATCAACTCATCACATCGGTAGGAGTACCTGTTGGCCCACCTAAGATAGCATTAGCGGTGGTGTGGGCTATGAAAGGCCAGCGGAAGTACAAAGGGCCTGCTGAGGTTCTCCTGTCTGTCTGGTCCCGACCCCTCCCTCTGGCTATTGACAGGTCTGTGTTGTGACCATCGGCTTTTCTGAGCACTGTGGCACTTCACTGCCCATCCTTCCCTGATCTGATCATGGTAAAGCAGTAAATGGCAGGTGAGAGAGAAGCATAGCAGTGTGTTTATGTGTACTCTATCAAGATGGATGACATAAAATGCATTTTTACTCTGAGGCCTAGACAAAAAAGGAAGAAAGATATCCCCTCATTTGATAAATAAAGAAACGGAAGCCCATAAGACGGGATAACTTGCTCTAGGCACAGTGCTGCTGGGGATGGGACTAGGGTTGGAGCCTGCTTCGCCCGTTTTGAATCCCTTTGCTTCAGTAATCCTCCGAACATGAGCTAAGAGTGGCTTTCGCAGGCCAGGGGAAAGCCTGAAAAGGTGCAAGAAGCAGTGATATAGTGTCTGATGCTGAGAAGACTTGAAGCAGCAAATGAGGAATTTTAGTTTTTGGGTGTGTTTTAAATCTTATGCACAGAAAGGATAAACTCAAGGGAGAAGCTCAATTCTTCAAAAGTATTACAATTTTGTCTTGCAACATTAACAACAACAATAAAAAAAAAATACAGCCATCTAATTTTTGGATAAGTGGAACATTGCTCTGAATTTCACATACCTTCAGGAATGCTGCTGTTGAGAAGAATGGGATTTCCATGTGCAGTGATGACGTTTCCTTTTTCATCAAAATCGACCTTCAGATAGCCTAGGTATTTGCCAAAAGCATAGGCTTGGACCACGGGAACCTTCCGTCCATCATCGGAGGTGACTATGAATGGATACTTCCCAGCTGGCACCTCTTTGGAAGGTGGATTGCCTAAAATGAAAGAACCAAAGCTGATCAAGTCACCCCTTGTACCCAGCTGGCTGCAGGCCAGCAGGCCACTGGCCAGATGACAGTGAATTCTGAATTGATGACTTGCCAGCTGCTGCTTTATACAGCTGGTCTTGCAGAGCCCCCACTTGGGCACCTGCCCTCATTTCCGAACACCCTTTAGTCACATGAATCCTTTGATTCTCAACTCAGCAGGCATTTGCTAAGCCCTTCCTGAGTCCAGGGCACTGTGCCTGGTGCTGTGGGGGGCACAAAGATACAATACTACTGAGATGATCATACCTCCGTTCTGACCCAGGCTCCATTCTCATTAGCCAGGTGAATAGCCACTTCCCTTCACTGTACTTCAGTTTCCTCACTTGTAAAATGGGTGCAGTAACAATTCATACCTCACAGTTTTGCTGAGGATTAAATGTCTAAACTCCCTAGCGTAGCGCCTGGCACACAGTAGATACTCAATGAATGTCTATTTCTTTCTCTTATGAGGTGACGGCAACTTCTAGAAACCCTAGACACGCACAGAGCTTAGAATCTTTAATGGAAGACAAGAAGAAATGACAAAAGGCTGTCCTCAGGTTTTGCTGCTAAATTCTGTGTCCCCTCCAGTGCCTTTGGGAAGAGCCACAATTACCATGGCAGCCAACCAGCATGCCTACTACCCACCCCAGCCAGACCTCACACCAGCCTGGTTCTGCTGTCTCAGAGGAGACCCCTGCGGAGAGTGTGGGAGCCACACATCACCCAAAGGCTGAGAGGCCCACCCCACCACTGCCTCCTGGACACGTGCCTGCACGAGGGTGGGGTGCACAGCCACGTGGAGCACGGGCCATGACCTCTCATCACTTGGTGCATTTCAGTTCTGTAACTGCTTCCCTCCTTCAGGCACGCTGCAGTTCCTATCTTACCTCCACAGAGACAATTACCTCGTTTGGGCTGTTTTGAATCGAAGACTATAGAACAGATATCCTTGACCTGCTACTGTTTCTGTCACCTCCCTCACCAAAGCTATGAGCAGTCGTTCCTATCAGATGTTTACAGAGGGCCCAGGGAACTTCAGCACGTGTGGGTTCCTCACATGGACCAGTTATAAGAAGTCGGCCAGAGAGCCAGGCCTGGAGCTCTATCTCATTTAATCCTCCGAACATCCCATGAGGCAGGTCTATTATTATCTCCACTTTATAGACGAAAAGACTGATTGTCGTAAGCAACGTGCCCAAGATCACACAGCTGGTATGTGAAGGAGAGCGGATTGAAAAGCGGGGCTGTGAGGCACTGGAGCTTATGTTTTCGCCACGACCCAACACGGCCTACGAAGTGCTACTCTTACAGAGCCTGCAAGAGCTGGTTGCCGAAGGCCACTTACCAAGTCAGATGCAAGCCCAGGGGCAGCACCTTCGTGCCCCACGACGTTTCTAGGCTTCTCTTTACACCTAAGACAAGCTGCATTGAATATTATGAAAAAACCCTGCTCAGCGCCTGTGCCAAGGGCACCCCCTTCCAGCTCAATAACCACAGAGCAGAAGTGCGCAAACACCAGCACTTCACAAGCAGGAAGTAGCTATCGCCAACCTGAACTTCCCATTTTCTTGCTCCCTCTGGGGAAAAAGAAAAAAGTCTTGGTACTTTAGTTTTGCAAAAGCACCAGACTCGAGATGCAGTGCAGGCCTTGTCACATGTCCATTTACAGTGTACAGCCTCATGGGAAACACAGACGTTGGCTACGGCAGTCGTAGATGATCTGATGCATTGCTGAGTAGTGGGGAAGTTTAACATTCTCATCGTCCTCATTCCATTCTGTGCTGGTCCTCCTCGGGGCAAGCCTGGAGGCTGGTCAGGGGACCAGGAGGTGTGGCAGTCCCTTCCAACCTTCTCAGCTGAGGAGGGTTACAGAAGGTTCTCTGAAGCCCTAAGCAGACCGGGCAGGTGCAGTTCCCAAAATACCCACCAGGTGGCACAAAACACCTGTCCAAGAGGAAGTAGCACTAAACGAGCTTCTGAAAGGAGGTCTGGCAGTTTCCTGGAAACCCAAGCGAAAGGCAAGCCTGACTTTTTACTAGCCTGTATTTTTCTGCCTTCCATGGACATATCTGGACTTGAACAGAATGTAAAAGTTAGGGATCTGACGATCGGTCAAATGCTTCATCTGATCAGCATGCACTCTACAAATAGGAGCTATGGATCCCAGCTCCCATCTGACAAGAAACATTTCCAGTTCTGAAAGGCCTTGATGTTCCTTTTGTTAGCACACAAGACGTGTCATCTGCATCTCAAGCGGACTTAATTAGGAACAAGGAGCACACTTCCCACGTGGCTGAGGCAATAGCTAGTTTGGTTAATCTCTGCCTCCTCCTCAGCTAAACCCTCTCTGCTCCCCCTCAACTTGGCAACTCCAGAAAACCACTGGCAGAGAAAACAATCCGGGGCTTGATATTTTCCACACCATTCTGTTCTGCCAAAGATGCTCACGCCCGAAATATTCTTTCCACACAGAGCCACACATCTGTCTCTAGAAACCCGACTTGTCATCTTGGCAAGAGAGAAATTACTCATTCTATTCCAGCCATCTAGCAATACTCTGGGCACCAAATCTGGAAAAGGCCTCTCAGGAATGTGATGGTTCCAAGTGCAGGCCTGAGCAAATGCCCTCCTAGGGGCCAGAAGGGGCCGAGAGGGCAGATTGTGTGGTGACTTGCTAGGGAGCAGAACTTTGACATGGTTTTCAATTGGCTGAATGAATTGTAGAATGTTTTAAGGCAGATCATGCTATGATTTTAATGTATATGGAAAGTGGTTTAAGACTTCCAAACTTCCTATAAAGGGCTAGATAAAAATATTGGTAATTAGCATATTTCACGTCATTGCTTCAAGAGGGACTTGAGTCTCTCTTTTAAATTACTTGAAAGTGCTCTTTTCCACCAGATACTGTTTTTATCTGTCTACTTCTCGACAAGCCTCAGCCTTAGTCACCATTATCTTGTGACTGGGTTACTGTGACAGCCTCCTAACTGGTCTCTGTACATCTCTCCGTCCCCACTTTCTCATCTAGTCTCCACACCACAGCTGGAGTGCTCTTTCTAAAACATGAATATGATCATGTGCTTCCTGCTTTCTTACTAGCCATAGGCAAAACACTATCATTTTGACTTAAGTATCATAAACTATCACACCTACATGATGTGGCCCTTTCTTACCTTGCCAGCTTCCTCTGGTCCATCCTATCTGCACTGCACCAATCTTAGCTCCCCCCATTTTTAGACCACACCCGCCTCCATAGCCTTGCAATATGGAGTAAGACCTAGAGCCAGAGGCCTACAGGTGAATTACATAATTTGGCTTCAGTGTATTCATCTGTCAAATGGAGAAAATAAGACCTGCCTTACAGGGTTGTTGGGAAGATTAAAGAAGTTAATGCAACAAGTGAAGCCTGACGCAGGTAAATGCTCAACAAAGATTAGAGATAATTATGTATCAGGTTAACTCCTGGATCTTTCTGATCTTAGCCCAAATATCAGTTCCTCAGGAGAACGCTCTCTGATGATCTCCCAGACTTGGTCAGGTCCTCCTATATACACTCTCACAGTATCTTACACGTCGCCCTTTATAGCATGCTTTGTAATTATATACTGGAGGAGTTCAGAAGGGGTCACCTCAAGATGTGGTATGTGGATTATTTTGAGCTAAAGGCCACCAAGACCCTCTGGGCTCAACAAAAACTTCTGCCCCCCCCCAACATCCAACCCCCCCATACTGCCTAGAAGTGTTTGAATTAGGGGCCTTGCCCATAATTAGAGATTATCAGAGACAACCTTTAATAACCTATCTACAGTGAAGGGCAAACTTCTAATTACTGAACATCTGCTCTTCTTGTCCTGAGAATGACCTTCCTCCCCCAAGACACCTTACCTTATCCCCAGTTCAGAAGGTCATATCTATCTCATTTCCCCTTTCTGTCTCTGAACCACTCATGTATATGGGGTCTCTGACTCTCTCAGTATGTGGGGTTCCCATGGGTACGTATGTGAATTAAATTTGGTTTTCTCGTTAACCTGTCTCATGTAGATTTAATTATGAGACCAGCTGAAAGAAACCTGAAGGGAAGAGGAAAGTTTATCCCTCCCCCACAATATAATGTGATTGATTTATTTACATACTTTAAAAAGAATCTGAGCAGGATCAGTGTGGAGAAGAGACTATTCCATGATGTGACTACTGCTGGACCCACCAGCTAGATCCAAGCCAGAACAGAGATTGCTTCCTGAAATCCCCAGGCATGCTGGTTGCTGAAACAGGCTGCCCCTCAGGCAAGTATGCAAGGCACCCACTGTTTCCCTATGTGGGGCAGGTCATGCACCAGTACACTTAACCGTCCTGTCCTGTCCCATTTAACCGCTTAGCACAGAGGATATCTATGTTGTCTTGCCACGGCTGGTAAGTTCCCTTAATAAAATCTTGGTATTTGTCAACTTCTTTCTTGGTCTCTCAGCCCCAGGAAATTTTATGTAACAGTCAGTATCCTTTTCAAGAAAATAAGTTTCATGACTTCAAGGGCTGCTGTGTCTTTGGAGTTTGCTTAGCACATAGTAGGTGCTCAATAAATGTTTGTTGAATGACTAAGCTTAAGTAGTTTAGCTAACACTTTCTTCCATAGGCCAGACAAGGTTTTTATGCTTTCCCTGTGGTGGAATCCATCTGTAGAGGAGGGCAATGCCTTTGTGCCCACCCCAATTCCCCTCAATTCAATTTCCTCAATTAATGAGCTCAGTGGGGCTGCTAAATTGGAACCAGAGCTGAGAGTCAAGAGAATGGGTTTTGGTGCTATCTCCCTTTCAGTCTGGTTTCATGACCTTGGGCGAGCCATTGAGCTCCTGGGGCCTAAATTTATAAAACAAGAGATTTGATTAGTGGTTTAAACCAAAAGTGGTTTAACATGTTTTGTTCTGGTTTGTTTTGTTTGTTTCAGCACACAGGAAATTGTATGGCAGTGTGAGCTGTAAAACAGACTGCTCAGGTCGTGGAGGGTGAGGTGGTTCTGGCGCCAGAGCCCAGCTTTAGGCCTCCTGCCACAGATGCTCTTCAGGCACAAGGTGGGGACCACACACTGGCTGAGATGCCCTGTGTGCCCAGCCAGGCAGGCCCGCTGCCATGTCCCCTGCCTCTGGTATACGTAGGCATCCCTCCAAGTGTCCAGGGCACTCTCCTGTCTTCACAGAGCAGTCAAGAGGTGGTTGGCAACCAGAAGGGTGAGTCATGGTCTCCCCAGCCATCTCTGTACCCAACCATGATGACCCACTGTCATGTCCCCTTCAGGGAACCCAAGGGGCCCTGTAATGTTCTCCATATCAGCACTGTGTCCCTCTGTTCGGCACTTGCTTTGATTTACGGCTCAAATTCTTGCTCTTGTACATTCAGTGACGAGTGGGAGGTCTAAAAGAGTATGCATCTTCGTGTAGTACCCAGGGCAGACGGACTAGATGATGCTGGCCTGAAATCCTATCCAGGCGGCCTGCTGTACCGAGTCCTGACTGGTTGGGACAAATCAAGGAGTGCTGCAGGGTGGGAATGGGGTATCACACATCATCTGCTCACCCAGCAAAATTTACAGAGCTTCAATAAGTGCCCAGTGTTTTGCATCTCCGCTGCTCTGAGGGGCCAGGCCTAAGGTCTTTGCTTCATCTTCATGGGGCTGGGAGAGGCTGCTCAATGGAAATAGAGCCGGGAAGGAGTGATACACTCAGCTGTGCATCACCCTCTTCTATAGGATCTAGCCAGCCCCATGGCTTAGTATCCTACTGGATACCAGATTTCCCATTCACTTTTTACATGATAGAATGGGGCTTTATATAACACATGAAAAAACAAAAACAAAAATCATAACACAGCCATCCTCTGGTTCTATCACTATGTCCTGTTAAAACGCAGAATCCAGAGGAATGGGATTAAGAGAGAGAGACTGATTTTCATCTTAACATGCTCTTGTTGTTCCATTTACTATCAGTGCTCTTTTCAGAAGCAATACCTAATTTCTTGAGATTAGAAAGGAGATACACACGACCATAAATTCATGGAAACCTGACATGTCTTTTATAGGGAAAATCAGCATTTAGCTGGAGAAGGTATTGCCAGGGTGGTCTTGTCCAGTGGTCCAGTGGGAAATGCTGGGTGTTTGTATTCAGAGAGGAGTCTAAACGGCTGATTCCCAAAGATCATTCCTTTTAGTCACGCTGCTGAGCAATGGAGCGTGCAGTACACAATTTAAATAAGCTTATTAAAGAGAACCTGATCATTATCTGGCATGGAAGACCAAAGCTCTGCTTCCAATCCTGACAGACTATTTAGAAATTCCCTCATACATGAGCACGAATTTCACAACTGTATGTTTCCAGACCTGGAGGAAATTTATAAACTGAGGACAAGAGAACTGAGTGAGACATAGCCCGGCTGCCTAGGATAAAGCACTGCATGCCTCGTTTCTTATCTTTTAAATGTAGCAAGATATATTTGGTCACTTGTTTATTTAGCTCAGATTCTCAAATTGAGTATATATCTTTTTTTTAAAAAAATTTAACACAAATATTTATAATGGTTCAAGTTGTTAAAGTAATCAGATTAGCCCCAAGATGTATGCAGTTTCTCATGCTAAGCCCCAAGATGTATGCAGTTTCTCATGCTAAGCCCCACGTCAGCAAACCAAAACTTAACGATGTTTCTGTGCTCAGCTCTCCCAGGCAAGGAAGGCTGAGGTCAACCAATCAGCACCTGCCTGCTCAGCACGAGTTACCTGGCCCAACTCAAGACTTCCCCTTGCTCCTTAGAAGGTAAGTGAGCCTGTTTTAACCACTCAGCAAACGCCCAGCATAACTTCCTTGTTCCTGCTCACTTTGGTCTATAAGCCTCTTAGGCCTTGTACAGCTCTTCTGAGGGAGCTCTTTTCTCTCTGCTTAGGTAGGATGCTGCCAGATTCATGAATCGCTGAATAAAAGCCTACTAGGTCTGTAAATTGTGGAAATTTTTCTTTTAATGAAATCTGAGATTAATGGTTAAGTTTATAGGGTTCAGAGAGGTTTAAAAAATTTTTTTTATGAAAGTAAAACTAGCATAACAGAAGATTTGCAAATGGAAAAGAAAAAAATTATTTGCAGTCCTACCACCCTATGGCAATGACCAATATAATTTCAGTGAATTAAAAAACACACATATATACATGTATGGATAGCAATGAGGGGGAAATGGGTGGTGGAATCCATTTTAGGGAGAAACCATTTTCTGTTTAGTAAAACACCTGGGAGAGGTCAAGGTGCTGGTGTCCCTGTTCCTTTCCTCTTCCCTGAGGTGAGGTGAAGCAGATGTGTCTGGGAAGACAGGTTCTCCACCATGGACCAGGTTGGGGTGGTGGTGGTGGGGGGATCCAGGTAGAAAGTGCTTAATTATTTGCATAAAAACAGTGGGAGAAATTTTGAATTTTGGGTAGTCTTGGACACAGGAATAAAGAAAACAACAGGAAAGTGGGAAATGGGTAGAGACTAGGAGGATTGGGTTGAGGAAAAACAGTCTCCCAGTGCGACCTGCCCTGTGGTGGCATTGACCGAGACTTTTGAAGACAGGGGTTCATTCCAGGTTATCGAGTGTGCTGTGTGGTGGCCGGCTCCCCTGTGGTGACTGGCAAACTTGGAGGGAAGCTGCCTTGTGTTGATGGAGTTTGGGGAAACGAAAGTCAGTTTTTCATGTTTGGGTGTGTGCTGCCTGGATAGAAAAGAATAGTTTGAAAGAGGCAAGACCAGAGGTGACTGAGAATTCAACAGAAGTGAAAATTAAAATCAAGGGGACCAGGAAAAATATAGGATCCCCAAGGAATTATCAAATTTTGGGGGAAGGGGGTAAGGAAAGTCCCAGTGTTTCCTAAGTTTTGGGTGATGAAGAGCCTTTTTATTTATTAAAGGGAGGAGCGGTCCCATAAGTTAGCTCGAGGATTTGTGACTCTCAGGTCGTTAAAGTCTGCATAATAAGTTTTTATACAGTTGTAAACAACTTTTTTTTGTATTGTCTTCTTTGTCATTTATTATGTGTGTTTTCCCATGTTGTAGAATATCAGAGAACTGACATATTTGTCTTGGACCTACTAGGCTCCAGGGCCTACTTATGTTCATGTTACCTCATTTAATCCCTACAACACTCTGAGTTAGTCATATCACTGTAGCCACTTTTAAAAATAAAAAGCTGAAGCCCAGAATAGTTCAGCAGGTCCAGAATGTCCAAGGCCAGCCAGCCAGTAGTGATGCATCCCAGAAAGAAACAGGGTCGGTCAGAGTCCAAAGCCCTTTCCACAACCCCATGCTGGGTAAGAGGGTAGGAGAAATAACATCCTCCTCAGAAGACCAGCAGGCAACAAAATGAAGGCAACATGAACTTCAGTCCTGGGAAGAAATTTGTACTTTGTGGTAGGAATGGTCTTATGATTTCACAATTACTTGGCCATCAGCTTTCCTTATAACTCGAGCCTACCAAATGACCTTGATTGTGTTTTATAGTTGTTCTTGTTAGATTTTGGGTTTTGCTAGCCTCACTTTATCTTAGAAAGCAGTTTCATGAGACAAAGTTAAAGCTGATCAGTGTTATATGGCTGCAAAAGTCACCAACCAGAGGCTCTGGACTTTGCTCCATGAAAGAAGCTGGTGCTGAGGCTGGGGTATAGCTAGAAGTGGACTGAAAGGTCCCCAGTGAGTGACCGACCACTGGAACAAATAAGTCCCTGGGCCACCAAGGACATCATCTTTGAGGGTACAGGCTACACCTCTGCCCCTAGGATGATTCTCCCAGCTCACTTAATAGACCACAGATGCCAGGAGTACCTTATTCATGCTTAAAGGAATGGTTCTTTGATGGAGAGTGTTTCCTTGTCCTGTGGATGTGGTAAATAATAGGACGATTTTCTTGTTCTGAAAGGCAAGATTATCTCCCACAAGAATGAAAGTTAATGGAGCAATGACCAGTGATTGCACACAAACAACAGTCTCTCCCTCTCTTATTCTATGGAAACAGGGAGGGGTCCACCCCTTTGCACCATACACCTCGCCACTGACAGCAGCGTGAAGAACAAATGTTAGATTTTTCCGGTCCGTCTTATTTATATTTACGTTGTGAACTGCATTTGTCTTGAGAACAAAATTCTGTGCTCATTAAAATCACTTATGTTCTCTATATAAATGGATGGTTTGGAATGCATAATCAACAATTCTGTGCCTAACTCCAGAAGCAATGAAAATTAGGTACTTATAAGAAGACTGATCAAATAAAGAAATCTTACTTTTAAAGGAGCTGCCTCTTTTAACAGTTGTTCAACAATCCTGGGCACCAGCACAGACATGGTCACGAGTCTGTAATGGACACTTCCAGGCTAGCGAGGAGAGAGAAGTGAATGAAGCCTGCTGGACTGGGGAGTTCAAGAGACTGAGGTTTCAGTAAGGCTGAAAGCAGCCATCTCTCAAAGGAGAGGGGTGAGACAGCTTTAAGGCTAGGAGGCTGTGACGAGGGAGATGGATAATGGGTGTTTGGAGTTGGAGCAATTCTGGATGACCAAGTCTCAGCCTGTGGCCCCAGAAGTGAAGGTGGCTGAAAAGGAGTGGAGGTGACAGTCACAAGGAACTAGGGGCTCTGAACCTTGTATTGGATCAGCCATCCATACGGACACTCAGTCCAGATGCAGGCAGGAACTGGAGTGGAGAGGAAGACAGGAAGTTGGGTGCAAAATTCACAGTGCTGTTGGGGCATGGCTAGGAGGCCACTAGGTGAGAATGTTGGGGAAGGAAAAAGGTGGAATAGCCAAGAGGTCTGAGTCTCAGAGAAATTAGAGGTAAAATTAAATTCACTGTAGTAACCTCAGGAAGTAATGAAGTGTTCTGCCAAAAAGCGTTTTATTTTCCCAAATTTTGGAAAGTAGGCAATTCAGCTCTGCATGGATAACTTCCTAGGGAACAGGAAGTTAGAATGGAAGGCATCATAGACTTACCATTTCTAACCCTGCTTTTTTGCAGATGTAGAAACTGATGTCTACACTCAACTAAGGCCACCGCTAGCCAGATTGGCTTGCATAATCCAAAAATCAGTTAAAATAATGGGAGGCAAACAAAAGACAGCCTCACAGGAGTCTGTCTGTCTTCAAGGGCTGCACACAGAACACAATCCCCTAAACTACCTGCTGCAGCTTTCAAACTGTACTCACTTTACTACTTTTTTCTCCAAAGGCAGCAGCATGGATTTAATTCCTTTAGAGAAGATATTTGCATACTAGCCCTCGTCCTGGTAGCTTTAACATTTTATAAGCCTGTCAGGGGAAGCCCTCTCCTTTTCATTTGGACATGACAGGTGATACTAGGATTATCTGTGTGTTCACAGTGGTTGTGATCTAAAGAACTTGGATTGACGTTCAACATTTGGAGAAGAACCGTTCATGTACTGTTTTGGTCATGTCTCATTTAAAGCTTGAGTTTTTTAAAAAAAATTTAATTATTTTATTTACTTACTTTAAAAATTAAACTTATTGGGGTGACATTGCTTAATAAATTATATAAGTTTCAGGTGCACAATTCTATAATACATCATCTGTATATTACACTGTGTGCTCACCACCCAAAGTCTAGTCTCCTTCTGTCATCATACCCTGTTTCCCCGAAAATAAGACCTAGCCAGACAATCAGCTCAAATGCGTCTTTTGGAGCAAAAATTAATATAAGACCTGGTATTATATTATATTATATTATACCCAGTATTATGTTATGTTATGGTACATTATGTTATGTTATGTTGTATTATATTATACCTGGTCTTATAGTAAAATAAGACCTGGTCTTATATTAATTTTTGCTCCAAAAGACACAGTAGAGCTGACTGTCCGGCTAGGTCTTATTTTCAGGGAGACACAGTATATTTGACCGCCTTTACCCTCTTCAAACTCCCCCACAGCCTAAAGCTGAGTTTTTAATAACATGGGCTAACTACAATACAATGGAACTAATTTAATAGGTAGTAACCAGCATTAAAAAACTAAATAACAAACAAAATATCAGGTGCCATCTAGATGTTTTGTGAAATTTTCTTTCAGATATGTATATATGTGTGGTGGGTCCTTGTATGTGCTGAAATGATTCTCAGCAAGACTTAAAATTGCAAGGGATATATTATTTTTAACTACATTTTTATTAACTAATAATATTTAACTTTAACTTTATGCTAATTCAGTTCAAACAATTCAGTGGAGGTTTTTTTGTTCATTTATTATTATTTTTTATAAGGCTAGGGAAATTTATCTAAACAAGCAAATATGCCTCATGCCCTATCATGCCCTGGAATTACCTTCTTTCTTAAACTCATTCCTCAAAATGATGCGTATCAAAATTAAACATTTTCCTGAGAACAAGTTTAATCTTGGTAAGCAATCATTAAATGTGAAATAAATGACTAAGAGGCTAAAGACAGTATTTTTTTTTTGAGGGACTGTTAATTACTTTCTTTAAGATTTATGGATAAGCAAATTATAATTTTTATCCACACATCTTTCTTTCATCCAGTCATTCATCATTAAGTACATTCATCTACTTAGCAAAAGGCACATATTTTGCAGGACTTCATTGGCTGGAATAAAGTGACAGGAGCAAAGGACAGGCTGCAGAGTTAATGGGGAGCCAGGCACAGTCGCCGAACCTGTTCAGACCCGTCAGGGCACACTGCTTGGTGGCCACACACCAGGGCTCTGGACGGCCAGTTGGTGCTGTAAGGGGGCCTTCATTGATGAAGATGGTGTAAAGACAAGGCCCGAGGAACGTGGGAATGACTTCAGCATCTGCATGGAGGGGTTTGAGTCCTGTGAGTGTTCGTGCACTCTTTTGGTCATGCCTCATTTAAAGCCGAGTTTTTCACAATATGGGCTAGCTACAAGACAAGGAAACTCATTTAATGGGGGGTAACTGGCACTTAAACAAATGAAACAGCAGGACAGAAACTATCAGGGTGCATTCCCGTAGCTTTGTGAAAGTTTTCTTGAAGTGTGTGTGTGTGTGTGTGTGTGCGCGTGCACACATGCTTGTGTGAGAATGCACACACACGTACAATGCCTTTCTTACTGTGGATCATAGTAAAAACAGTTTGAAACCACTACTCTGAAGGATGAGGGGGTGGGAAGCAGGTATCCAGCTCCTGCCTTGTATCCTAGGCTTCCACTAGACCTCAGAGAAAAGCTAAGAAAAGGCTCCAGGGAAGGGTTTTTCACAGGTCTTATCCTTAGAGCTGGGACTTCACTGAAATAAGAACGGAACTAGGCCCTGTTCTCACCTACGTCCATTCATTACATATATGAGGTCATAATGACCCTTTATAACAGGTACTGTTGTTACCACCCTCATTCTACAGATGAGGGAAATCAGGCAGAGACTGGATGGAACCACTAGTTAGTAGCACAGCCAGAGTCGGACACCAAAACACTCTGCTTTGTGCTGCTCTGGATTTTTTCTAGTCTTGGTGCAATCAGTCCATCTAACTCTCCGAAGCTTCTTAAGTGGCTCTCTGATGCTTGATTGCAACCTTACCCACACTAAGAAAGTTCACATCCCTGTCAGTGCCCTCATCACCCTAACGTATTGCCTGCTACGTGCTTGAAATTGCTCTCATCACTTTATATACGTCTTTTCCATGAAACAATAGATAGCCTTCATATGAGTAATGTTTAAGTGCCTAATCCGTTTTAGTCTATCTAGTCTGTTCAACAAAACAAAAACAAGACCCTACTGTTTTTTTAACTCACTACATTGATTTCACAGCCACTAATGGGCGTAATCCAGTTTGAAATTAGGCTTTAGCCTGTGTCTACCAACCGGTAAAGTACTTGTGGAGGAGGAGTGGAATTAGCTCATGTAAATTCTGGCATTATTTTCTTACACGAAAGCCCACCCCACCGTGTGAAATAGTACATCAGTGCCACCATTTTGGTTGGCATATTTTTACCAGTGGGCAGCCTGCACACCACTGCATTCCAGGATACAGCTATTTATAGTTGTTTATAAATAGTTTATAGTATTTAGTAAAGTGTTTCCACTGAAGAGGTTCAGAAAAGGCCTCCCCAACATGTCCCACTTTGGCATGTGGGTCATTTTGAGCTGAAGGCCATCGAGACCCTGAGGGTCCAGGAGAAACTTTTCTCTCTCTCTGAACGAATTTAAATTGGGGGCCTTGCCCATAGTAAGAGTTACCACCTGAAATAACTTTTTCTTTTTCTTTTTAAATCTCCTATCTGTAGGGCAGGGCAAAGTTCTAATTACTGAACACCTGCTCTGCAGTGACTTCCCTCCCCTCTGCAGCCTGGGGCGCCTTACCCCATCCTTAGCTGAGAATGTCATAGATGCCGCATTGTAACTTTCTGTCTCTGACTCTCTCATGCATGTGGGGTTCCCAAATGTACATATGGAATTAAATTGGGTTATTTTCTCTTGTTAATCTTTCATGTAGATTTAATTATTAGACCAGTCAAAAGGTACTTGAGGATAGAGGAAAGTTTCTTCCTCCGTGCACCATCTTACATAATTTTCACAACAATGTGGCACTTTGAGCACGATCATCCTTATTTTGAAGCAAAGTTAATAGATTCAGAGAGGGTGAGTGACCTGCTCAAGGTCTTTCAAGTGAATCAGAAATAAGAACTTCTGACCCAGTATTGTGTTTCTTTTCTTTTTATAATGTGAGTCTCTTTGTCTGATTGCAGAAGCAACATGCTTTCATTACTTGAAAATGCTAAAAAGTGTTAGGGAAATAAAAATTACCTGTACGCTCTTGTGGGGGTTCAGAACAAGCCACCCCAAGATGTGCCTCAGTGGTATGTAGATTAGTTTCAGCTAAAGGTAATTTTAGCTTTAGGCTCAAGAGGAACTTCTGCCCCTCCCTTAACTACCTAGAAAAGAAAAACTTGAATTAGGGACCCTGCCCATAATAAGAGATTATCAGCGATAATCTCTTTTGACCCACCTATACGGTAGAGCAAACGTCTCTGTACTAAACATCTGCTATTATCATTCTGCAATGACCCTTTGAAGTCCCCAAGGCATTTACATCACCCCTAGCTCAGAATGTCGTATACACACATGTTCCCTTTCTGTCTCTGAACCTCTTGTGCATGTGGGGTCTCTGACTCTCTCACGTATATGGGGTTCCCATACATACATATATATTAAATTTGGTGCTTTTCTCTTGCTAATCTCTCTCATGCCTATGTGATTATTTGACCAGCTGAAAGAAACTTGAGGGCAGAAAGTTTGTTCCTCCCCCATACTCTTCTCCGTGATAGCCCTTTCTAACATTTTTGGGTATTTTCTACTATTTGGGGTATTTGCTATTTTTGCTTTTATAAAAATCGTCTCACCTTAGATTCCATATAGAGATGTGCAAAGGAGCAGCCTCTTCAAGGGGAGGGTTCTTCCCCAACAAAGCCTTCCTTCCCACTGCTGATAAAATCAGTTACCAGCTAGGCCCTCCTCTTCTGTCCACAGAGGATGGGAGGGAGAGCGAGGGGAGAGGGGAAGAGGGGCAGGGAGCAGAGAGAAAAGGAGAAGACAAAAGAGAGAAGAGGAAGGGGGAGGATGAAGGGGAGGGGGAGAGAAGCAGTGCCCGGGTGGTGTGGCTCCAGGGCGCTCACAGTCCTGATAGCAGTGGAGTCAGGACTGGAGCCCCGGGTTCCAGCTTCTGCTACTTATGAACCTGCCACTTAGAGCTCTGAAGGCCTTATTTACAGTATTTTGTTTATGCTTAAAAATTTTTTATATGACATGTTGCTTTTTAATGTAAACTGACTTTTGGTTGGAGCTCAGTAATCTTTTTGTTTTATATATATTTTTATACATATGTTATATATATTTATAATATACATAAATGGAATTGACATAATCATGAAAACAATAAATTATTCTTAGTAATGTCACTTTGAGTAAGATTTAAGTGTTACCATTCAATGTGTATTATACATGTATTACATATTATATAATATATGTAATACATTATATGCTAAATAGTAGTAAAAATAATAATCACAGTTGCAAAGGCAAAAGAGACAAATAAATACATAGATACCCTGGCTGGCATAATGTTTTTGAAACAATTACCTGTGTAAAGAAATGTGTTGGTGTGTCCTCCTACCACGACGTCCACGCCCTTCACTTTCTGAGCAATGAGTTTATCCATTTCAAAACCAGAGTGTCCCAGTGCAATAATTTTGTTCACATTTAGACTCTTTAGCTTATCTACTTCAAATTGCAATGCAGTGATTTCATTTTCAAATATTAAATTTGTTCCTAAAAGGAAGAAAACAAATAAAGTGGATATTTATTAACTATTTTTAATATATTGCTTATTGTACATACTAACATGCCAAGTAAAAACATTTTAATCTACTAAAGCACTTAAATTACTAAGGCCAACACATATTTATAAATTAAATATAAAGCCAAAAAAACCCCCTGAAGATATAGATTCTCTGTTACATTCACTTAATGCTGCATTAGTTTAAGGTTGTGGATGATATTATGTTGCTCAAATTCAAGTTCATTCTATGAGGAGGCTTCAGACCTGGAAGCCTATCTATCTTTTCTTATTTTAATTTTTATTCAGACTTCTATTATGCCAATGCAGAAAAATACCTGAGCACATAAGCATGAAGTACAGAACAGGTTAATGATTCTAAAGCTTTGTTTGCAAGTTCAAGATAATCTGTCTTCGAACTTAAAATTCTGTCAGCAGCTAGTCATTGAATGCCAAGCTTAATGCCAGTTGAGAACTCTTGTCTTGTTCACTTGGTAAGGTCAGCATTTGCGCATTTTTGAGCTCTGCATTAGACAGGGGTCCCATCTGAATATCGCTGCACTGGGAGTGTGCACATTTTTCACTGGCTGCTTGCCCCCCACTTGGTGGTAATGACCACTGCTTGTTGGTATAGGCTGGTGAGTGTGGGTGTGACTGCACAGCCGGTGCTCTGTGTTGCGAGCATGTGCCATCCCATGTAGCAAGACCACCAGTGTCTCCCTCTGTCTCTGTAGTCAAACCTCAGCGAACCTTGAGGTCATATGGCTTTTTCTGGCACAGAGGAGACAGCAAACACTGGCAGACATGCTGCCCTGAAGTCCCATCCAGTCCTCGGTGACAAGACGACCTGGACTCCTTTCTGTGAAATTTCTAAGAATCATCACTAAAATGCAATTGCCAAAACATGAATAATATCTTGTAAAGAACTTTCAAAATCTAGGAGCCCGACATCTCCAGTTTGAAAAGTATTCATCTCTCCAAAGAGCAACGAAACTGTGAAGCACATCCCTTGGGACGCTGTGAGGTTTGAGTCTCTGTGTGCTCCAGTGGGGAGCCCTGGACCACCTCACGTGTGGAAGATAAACAGCACAGCTAATGGCCAAGTCAGAGAGGACCCCGCTGACAGCCTGAAAATTCGCAGCTCACAGATATGTTGGATTGGATGGGAAGTGTTGTCAGTCACTCACAGGCAATGTTTTAAAATTAGGAATTATATAACAGCTGTGCCACCATTGTCTGCCATAAGAAGGTCAAGAAAAATCTGCTTCTTGCCAATCACCACAGTTAGCCCAGAACTCCTTGGTCACCCCTCAGTGCCATGTCACCTTCTACAAGAGCCTCTCCCAGAGCCTCCATTTAAAACAACAAGGTGCACGCTTCCACCATGCCACATGCACTGCTCTCTCCCTTTAATTCTCCACAGCACTTAACACCTTCTGACTCACCAAACATTTTACTCATTTATTCTCCCACTAAATATGTAAGCTTCAGTGGGCAGGGATTTTCATTTTGGTCAGTATCCCTGGTACCTAGAACAGTGCCTGGCACATAGACAGGCACGCAGGGAATGAATGAATGAATGAATGAATGAATGAATCTATGTTTAAACCTTCAGAGAATGCTACCATCCTCTGTTTTAGTTTGTCTGGCAAGAAGGAATGAAAACATTCAGCAGGACGCCTCTGAGAACAAAGGAATGTCTTCTAACACATCAGAGATCTCACAGGATCAGTCATCACATATCTAGAAAGCATGGGATACATTTCAGGGTGTTATGAGGGAAATTATAGGAATTTCATTATCTAACAATAATAAATGTGCTAGAAATACAAATTATACTGTGGGCACCCGGCCACCAAGCCTGGAGACATGGGGCTGGATTAGGGGCCAGGGATCTGAAGGAAGAACTCATGCTGGGCTGGGGGGGCTGTGTTCTTGGAAGAAGCAAGTGTCCCCAGACACATTGCTCCACCCCTGCCCAGCTTCTGCCTGAGCTCCTCCACAATGCAGCTGTCCTCTCCAGGAGCTGCTGGAAAGAGAGCATCACCCCTGCACCTCCCCTTGCTGTTGCCACCTGGTACAGGGCTCAGGTGGGATGCCGTCAGAGTTCCGGCAAAGGCAGTGTGATTTCTGGAGCCCTTGTGTCTCTCCACTAACAATTCGTGCTCCTTTTACCTTTTATTGGTGACTATTAAAGAAGGGATAATGTGTTTCTCCAAATCATGCCTGAACTCAGCCGTGCATTCAGAAGGTTATGCAATCCAGTCCTCATCCAACTTTCTAGCTTTCCCACTTAGCACCAGTGTTCCAGGAAACTGAACTGTCTGCTAATGTGTGACTGTGGCCCCCACGCTGCCCTGCTCTCATGTATTCATTCCAGCAACACCCACTGAGAACTTCTCATAGGCCTTGCACTGGGCAGAGCAGAGCAGTGGATGAGACAGACTGGGTCCCTGCCCTCACGGAGGCTGAGCCGGAGCCTCATGGAGCATGTGACTCTCACCTCTCCCTGTCCTTTGCCTCAGGATGCTTCACACAGCCCTTGAGGAGGCCAAGGGGTTCTTCACCACATTTACCTGACCCCCAGCTAGGCCCTCACTCCTTTCACTCACTCCACCCCCAGCCCTTCCCCTCCTCCCTGACTGTGTTTATGACTTTTACACCATTTAACTACATTCTATCTTAAATGAACTAAAAAACCTGTAGATGAAATATAAATTATGGAGATGCATAATTATTCAGTTATTCAACAAATCCACATCTTTATCCAAAGATCCCAAGCTGCCCTCTGTATGTATTGGGTTCTAGATGTTCATTGAAAGGAGTCTCGGGTGCTGTGTGTGGCCAGTGCAGGACAGAGGCGATAAGGGGGTCGGGGAGGTGCTTTCTAGGGTGCTTGGCCCAGAGCTGGAGCGTCCAACCTGCGGGGGGCAGGCGGCACAGACTGCAGCGACTCAGCCTCAGCAGCAGCTGGGCCTTGTCGCCCCAGCCCTGCCCACACTGTTTGCTTAGGAGTCAGGCAGGCCAGTGCACTCTGTAATTTCCACCCTCTCCTCTTGGCAGAAAAGTGTCAGGAGGCCCAAAGCAGCTGCAGCCCCTGAACCTCAGGGGAGTTCTGCAGGGGGAGAGAGAGAGAGACTGAGTCAGGCCTGGCGGGTTGGGGAGCAGCCTGAGACTGTCAGTCATGGCCTTCTGGTGGGACCACATCCTCCTTACTCAGAAGAGCACTTCTAAGTCATTTCAAAAGCCAGTGCTTGTATGTCCACAGCTGCCCTGCGGCTCCACAATGACCTCAACAACAGCTATTGACTGTGTGTCACACACTATGCAAAGGCTTGGTCACCTGTCCACCCTCTGACTAGAGCACGCGACAATCCCCACTTCCTCTCAGTGGAGAGCAGCCAAGCCCCAGCCTGCCAGGCCCCAAGCTGGTGCAGGACCCTCTCTCATTAGGAGCAGCCATGCTGCTCAGAGTCAGGCACAGGGGAGCTTTGCTGTTGTTGCCAATGGCCTGGACCTATTGTAACAACAACAATAAATACATTACTTTTCTAATTGTTAAGTAATTAGATGCCTTTTATCAGTTAATTCTTAGTGAAAACCCTTGTGTCTGCTAGCTCCCAGTTTCTGTATTTTTTCTTCAAATACGGAAAAGGAAATTAATTTAGATTTGGATAACGTAGAACAAAACGTCTTTTTTGTTCTCATTGCCAAAGTGTTTTGGTGAAAATGTTCCTATAAAACTGGCTCGAAAATGTTTCTTGAATGATCTTAGGATTATATATGAATATATGCATATAAGTAGATAGATATATAGATATAGCTGATATATATCTGCATATATATGTAAATATATATGTAAATATATATATGTACATATATTTCATCAGACCATTCAAAAATATACATATATGTCCCAGAAAGCCAGATACAGTCAAGTCATTAAAACTACGAGAGATAAATAACACAAAGGAAGAAAGGAGCGTGAATTAGACCTGTAATAATCATACTAGAAAAAGGAGAGATTGGGTAAATTGAGGCAACACCCGGGGTCCAGGTGCCCTGGCTGCACAGTGAGCGGGGCAGTGAGTTGTGTGGTCCTACTTCTCCAGTGAATGACTCAGCACCGTTTGGCCCTGGATATAAATGAACTTCTTTTCCAATTTTGAATTCACCGAATTAAACAAAGACACTGTTTATGTCAACAAAGAATTTCACTGAGCAGAAGAGCGGATGCCTTTAAGAAGTAACTTAGAACAATGTGGAAGCCACCAGACTGGTTTTATCAATGATGTCATCCTAAGGACACCATTTGCCCAATGCCACACGTTGTTCCCACTTTTACCTCCAGTCCATAAAAATAATGCCAAGCTTGGATTTGGTGCACCTATCTCCAAGCAGTGAGTGCTATAAAAGTAGAAAATACCTGGCTTTGAGAGAACCGGGGTTTCTTTTGAAGTGTATCCAACAATTCCCACAACTTCACTACCGACAGTAAGAATTTTATACGGCAAATAAAGTCCTGATATTTGAGATGCTAGCGGCCCCTGTGCTTTAATGTTTGCACTCAGAATTGGAAATTTGGCCTTTTTGAGGAGTGGATCAATCAGACCTTCTGGACCATTATCAAATTCATGATTTCCCAGGGCCTGGTAGAAAAAGAAAAGAGAGAAAAAAAATTAGGTTCTCCTGAATTCCCAATAAAAGCATACTTTAAAGAAGATTACGTTAGCCCAGTGGCTCCCACATCTGGCAGGGCTCCAGCAGGCCGGCGGCATGGCTTCTGTCGTCCTCACACCCTGAGATTTTACTCAGTCATCCTGGGTTGGGCCCAGGGACATCCAGTCATCAGGCTCAGTTGAGAATTGCTCCCTCGGTCCCACACCACCTACTATACTGAAGCTGGCATCAATGTATATAAGAGTCACCTCTGTCGCCCACTGTCCTGCCATCCCCAGATCTGGGGCAGGATCAAGAGTCTGCATTCACCAGGTGCCGCTCAGTCTTTCACCTTCTGTTTTCTCTCATAAACTCACATTTAAATCCACGAACCCAATCGTTTGACCTCTATCTGCCAAGAAGAACTGTTAAAATCAACAGGACTTTGGTAAAAGGCGACTGGAAAAGTAGCCTCTCTTCAGTCATCATCACATCTCTGCATCTCCTTGGTCATGATTCCCTTATGTTGTGGAATTGTTTCTTGCCAAGGAATCTGTGGTTTCTAATTCTTCTGGGGGAAATGAAGACCCCCAAAGGCAAGCAGGAGATAACAGTCTCTGTATTTTACAGGGTGGTCCTGGTTTCTTCCTCTGTCAGCTCTGGGCCACCCTGTGTTTCACTCCCAGCTGTCTCCTTTCTGAGGAAGAACAGGAGGTGAAATGATCATATCACATCAGCAGGTTCCGGACCTACTGTGAGCAAAGGGCTTTGTTGAGAGCTGGTATGGTTAGTGCAACCCTTGCCTCTCACCTTTTTTGCTCTCTCCCATTCCGCAGTGCTCTGGCAGTGGCTACTGGGTGCAAAAGAACCATTTTGACATCTGGCAGCTCCCCGTCTCCACTCCTGAGTAATACTGACAATACACGACATGCCAGCCACCTCTCCTGAACAGCCTTCTCCCCCTTTCTCCATTGGCTTCCTGGAATTAGCCTGTCTCCTCTAATCACCTACCTATCTGCTCTGGCTGCTAAGGGTGCTTCGCTAACTTAGTATTTAAACAAGTGAGTCTCAGACTTTCTAAATACCACACCTGCTTTTGCTTTACTTTTGGGTCATCTGGGAACAGGCTTGGAAATGCTAGCTGGTGACCCCCCCTTGTTTTCTTATAGCCCCCACTCTTCCTAGCACATTCCACAGTCTCAGGGCATGTTTGTGGGGTCCTCGCCAGACTGAGTCCTGCCACCCCCACCCTGCTCCTAGCTGTAGCCCCTTGCCTGCCACACAGACACTCCTTGAATGTATTAATCTCAAAGGATTGTATATTATGTCCTGAAGTGTATATGTTTACACAGAGAAAGCCACACAATGTCTTCACATTCCCACGTACCTGCCTCCCCAATTAAACTCAGAATTTCTGAATCTGTCTTTTCCCCCCTATCTGAGTATCTACTCATTTTTAACT
Source organism: Rhinolophus sinicus (assembly GCF_036562045.2). Classification (NCBI taxonomy): domain Eukaryota; kingdom Metazoa; phylum Chordata; class Mammalia; order Chiroptera; family Rhinolophidae; genus Rhinolophus; species Rhinolophus sinicus. Next base: position 120,472,925 of record NC_133755.1, on the reverse strand, counting down.
CTTACTTATTACTTCCTTCTTAAAGTCTGACCTAGTCTTAAAGAGTCTCCCAGTCTTGGATAATTGCCTTTTTTCTCTTCTATTCTAAGAATACCATTGTGTCTTCCTATGGTGACACAAGTCCCCCTTACGGGATTTCAATAACTATCTTCACAGGAAAGTTTGTTTAAACGATTGTTTCTAAGCTCCTCATGAAAAACTACCCAGTGTGTCAGCCACCTTGCAGTTTACCAACAGCATTGTATTGCTGGCATTTGGCAATAGTTGAAGTTGTATTTTTCATTTATTCCACGTTGGCCCAGGCTGCCACCATCTTCCTAGTCCATAAAGCCAGAGACCATGGAGCAGCCAAATCCTTCCCACTCACTTCCTGTCCCTCCCCTTCCAAGAGCATCCCTCCCCTTGCCTGTCCATCCCACTGCTACTACCTGTGCAGTCTTTGTCTTCCTCTCTGGACTATTGCAACAGCTCCCTGACTGGGCTTTCAGCTGTCGTCATTCCCATCTCTAAATCATCCTGTATAAAGCTGCCAGAACAGTACTTCTGAAGTGCAAATCTGATCTTGTCAACTTTGACCTTATGGTCCTACAGAGGCTCTCCACTGCCTCTGTGATAAAATTAGATCTGGTCTCACCCTCCCCTCCAGCCTCATTTCCCACCCCCACCCCCTAATGTGTGAGGCAACCAGGCAGGGCTGGCGGCACCACTCATGTCAGTGACCTGGGCACATTTTGAAACCACAGCTCTCTCTGGAAGGGCAGTAAGTGAATAGAACAAAAGTTGTAATTTAAAAAATGAGCCAGCATTTGCTAAGCACTTGCTGCAATGCCTGCATCATGGAAAGTGATTTCATATAGAAAACCTGGTTGCATGCTGTGAGGTCGGTATTCTAACCACCCTCATTTTACAGATGAGAAAAACTGAGATTGGGAGACATTACATGAATTGTTCAAGGTCACACAATTAGTAAGTGGTGGAGCTGGGTGGGACTAAAACCACTTCTCTTTGACTCCAACCTTCTTAAGCTCGATGCCTGGATGTAAAGGGCATTAGGCCTGGTAAATAGTGAGCAGTCAAAATCAAATCCCAACTACTTGCAGTTTTTGGTGCTCCCACTTATCTCTGTCCCTTTACATAGGACAGATCAATGATGGTTGATCAATCGATAAGTAGGAAGAACAGAACGTCCCTTTTCCATGCCATGCCTTCACTGTCTTACTCAACTCTGCTTAGCCGCTGAAGTCTGATGAACCTTCTAGAAGAGAGATTTCCCAAGAACCCTTTGTCACTTTGAGCAGAGGTGTTGCCTTACAGCTGCCAAACCATTTGTTCCCCTGCGCTCTTCCCAGGATTTCACAAGAGAGTGCCTCAGCAAATTGAAGCCCGATGGAATTACATCGGTCCCTCCCCTTCAAAGGATTCCTTGGAGCTGTGCGTGTGTGTGAAGGCAAAGTACAAGCTGGAACACAATGGGAACTTTCGGAAAGACAGCCAGCAGCCTACTAACACACAGATCTTGAGATTAACAATCTTTTACCTCTTTAGAAGCTTACCAATAAAAACTACGCTTCGGCCTGATTTGGGGCCCAGTCCTTGAGGCTGGAGTCCTTTGGCCCCACTCGCACTCTAATCTTGGCTACTGTCTTTCCTTAACCCTGTGCTGTCCTTCTCATTTCCCACAACCCTCGTCGTGCGGGACGCGACACAGAGGAGTGTCCTTCCTCTGCTCTGATGGTCACCTCCGTGCAGCCCTAGCAGACCCTGCTCCTGCCCAATGAGCCCAGCACAGTCCCTGGAGCAGAGCAGGGACACAGTGTCAAATGAAGAAACGAATAAGCAGAAGAATCTCTAATAAACTTCTTTCTTCGAGACACAGCCTCAAAAATTCATGCAGAAAGATTCCTTTGTAAATACTTATTTTCTGTAAAAACTCATGCTTTCATTTCCCCATCATGACTGTCTCCTACGTGTTTCTCGCCCACGGCACTTACTACAACTTCCATGATTCCTAAGCTGTTCAGAAGGAGGGTTGTGCCACCCTGCTGGCATATAGCAGGTGCTCCAGGAACGTGTTAAATACATTATTCATTTCTGTTCTTTTTATTAATCACATGAAAATACCTCAGGAAGAGTCTGCCCAAGAGAAGAACTTCGAGCAGTAAAAGACAGAACATAACAGAGCAGATCATTGTTCCACGTTCCCTTACATCTTGCGGTGCATTTGTAGCACAAGCATAGGGTATTTAAAACTTCATACGCCGCAGTACTCCGCCGTTTCCTGTGCTCTCTGAAAACTCCCATCCACCTTCCCTTATCTGCGATTGTCAATTTTTTTTTGCTGCTCTGCCCATAGCTTCCCTCATGCCTTTAATAACTAATCCTGGTCTGAGCTAAACTTACTTGCCACTTAACTGCTGTTAATCTTCACATCAGGCAAGTGACTTCTCTGACCCTACTCAGATTCTCTCTCTCTCTCTCTCTCTCTCTCTCTCTCTCTCTCTCTCTCCAAACATTTCATGTCTACTATTGGGTTCATTCACTAACTCTATTCATTCACCAATTCTAGCCCTGTGACAACGTTGTATATTTTTAGTACAAACACTAAATTTCACTGTCCTGCCCCTTCCTCCGTCCAGGGCAGATGCCAATGCACTTTTGTATCATTTAAGAGAGTTGAGACTCGCAAAATAACCTTCTTCAGTATCTCCAACACCAGGATCATAGAAACATAACGTGAACGGCTGGCCTAGCCCCAGCTCCCCATCCTCACTGCTTTCTTTGTGCAGGAAAAGCCCAAAATACTGTTTAAAAAAATCCAGACCTGTTGATTTTATATGAAAGCAACTTTCTACACTTTCCATCTAGTCCAGCCAGCCCAGTATTTTCAACCTTGGAAAGAGCAGAAATATTTAAAAACAAATGAAAATATAAGGACAAGAGGAGATTTGCTTCTTCTCTGACTCAGAATCCTGTTGTTAAACGAACTCCAACAAGCACAATCTGATGTTTCAACACCTTCTGCAGGTATTGGTTAATGTTTACACTTGATGTGGATAGTTTGTGAAAGTCCAGTGGCATTGGAGAAACTCTCTGTTGACTGTGGATAAGGCCCAGAGGCTTCTGAGGTCGTATGAATTGGTAATGGAAGAATGAAGATGTTCTAAGACTTCTGACTCCAAGTCTCTTGTTTTGATTATTAAAAATACCCTGCCATTAGAAGTGAGGGAAAGCTTGTGTCTAAACTTTGGTTTGAAATTCTCATGAATTCTGAACGCAGGGCAAAGTCTACCTTCCCTTTGGGGATTAGCAATTTCCTTACTTAGACAAATTTTCAGGTAATTGTGAGGTGATCATATCTCTAATCATTTATTTCCAATGCACTGTATGCTAAAAATAATTTAACCTAACATTCAATTATCATCTCTTGGATAAAATGGAAGGTACCTAATGGAAGGTACCTAATATGTACCCAAGTTGAAGTGCAAACAAATGCATGATGTCATAATGTCACTGTCCCCCATACCTTCAGTATCTCCAACACCAGAATCACAGAAATATAATGTCCATGGCAGATGCTGATGAATTGATTCAGTCTTTGCAGGAAGTTACTGTCAAACAACTAGAGACTGACACTTGGGATAAAATTGTTTTTCATGCTTGCACTACGATAATAATTACAAGTGTGGTATCTCTTTGTTGACTTTTAACAACGTAAAATATGTCTTCAGTGAGTAACAAATGCTGGAGGTAATACTTTCAAAAAAAGATGAAAGAATCCTTTCTGACTTTTCTCTCTTTACTATGGTTTATTCCATGACTAGTGTAGATGGCATCTGCAACTGGACTCGGTCGTCACACAGTCTGCTGCTGCCTGACCACACTGTCCTCAGCCTGTGTGCCAATTTCCATATTTTTACATTTTCAAATCTCTTCGTAGGAGGAGCTGCCATTTAATTCATTTCCTCTTTTCACTCATAAACAAATGTTCCCATTGGCATTGAGTAAATGGATAAATAGAAGAAATAGGGAGGACACTCCTCAGGGTGAGAGTAAGAGAAATAAAGCACTTGGTGTGAGAGTAGGTCAGTGGTGGGAGCTAACGCAGGAAGGGGGAGCAAGGCCTGAACCTTGACGCTGGTATTTAACCAGGGTCTGCAGGAGGGGACACAGAGGTCAGTGGCCATCTGATGGCCTTCCAGAAAGGCCTCCATGATTCTGGAATGTTTTGTTTTTAAGGAGAAATGCACTTTCTGATTTTTCAAGTTACAATTGATTGATCAAGGCAATCTCTCTCCCTGTTATTAAACAATATGCATTAATTGACCCCCAAATCCATTAAAAATGCACCTAACATGGGACATACTTCGTAAGTATTTACTGAATGAATGAACAAGTAAATAAATAATTGGTGAAGGGGAAGAAAAAAAAGAAACCGAGAATTAATTTCCAAGACTGGAATTACTGGGCCAGCTGCCACGACAGCCTATCCCTGGAATCATGTCATCATGTCTATGCTGCAATAGGAATAAAGGTTACAAGACACAGTCTCTCTGGCTCTGGTACTGAACTGCTGAAGAGTTCTGTTTGACAGCCTCTGATGAATGCACACAGCAGCCACAGAGTAATAACTTTAACAGGAAACTGGGCCACAGAAGGCAAGCGAGCCACAAAGCCCTGAGAGCTGAAAAAGCCTCACAGGCCAAGAACCTGTTAGGTCTTGCTGAGGACAGAGCCTGCATTCTCAACTGGGAAATGTCCCCAAATAAATAAGGCTGCGAGGAGGTCACAGTGGCCCAGCTCTGACGAGCTCCTGACCCTTGGTTAGTTTGCCTCGACCTGCAGCAGAATTTTTATTCCCAGTGTTACCAGAAAATTTATATTTTTTCCAAGTTTTGATATGGCTCCTCTCCCTCTCCATTTCAGGCCTGCCGGCTTGATACCTGGCCAGGTGAGTTAAAGACACTGTGAAAATGAATGGGCCGGGGAGGGGGCCTGTGGGACAGAGGCTGAGAGCGCTTTCCTGTTTCTTGTCTCAAGAGACAGCAGATGGAGCTTTCTAGGAGTTAGCTGATGGTCACTGCCCTTTCTCCCTGAACCCTCCCCATTGCTCCCCATTCCTCCCTATCTGCTGGCCAAGTGGGACACCGGCAGAGAAGGACACTTACTTCCGGTAACCCATGAACGAGACACTTGTGAGGATACATGTGGTCCCAGGTGTTGGGAAAGAGTCTTCACCAAGGAGAAACACCTGGACAAGCGGTGAAACACCTGGGCAGTTCTACCCTTCTCAGCTTTGCCCTCCCCTCATGGCCAACCAGCCTTGAAGTCCTGTTGCTTCTGCTCCTGTATCATCACCTCAAGTAGTTTCCACCACATTCCACTGCTCCACTCTGTTTCATCACTTCTCACCCGACCCTTTCCAGAATCTTCTAGCAAGTCTCCTGGCTACCAGGTTTGCACATCTCCCACCCAGGCCGCCGGACTGCCCTTTCCCAAACATCCAACATGCTTCCTGTTTCAAGTGTCTCCAAGGCTTCCCACCTCCCCTCTTGCAGCAGAATCACAGTCCTGACTCCTTGGATACCATACAAGCCCGTCCCTGAGCTGCCTAATTTTTTCTGCCAAACTTCAGATGACGGGAGTTCCAGGAACACTAAAGCACCCACATGCAACGAGCTGCCACAGATGTGTGACTTCCTTGAGAAGCCTTCCGTGACAGCTCCACATTAGAGGCCCACCTCTCTGCTGTGTGTCTGTCACGTCATACCTTGCACGCACATCTCTGACAGCACCTGTCCTCACTATGACTGTCTGTCCTCACATCTTTCTTTCTCCCAGAGGCAGGAGTGGTTTCGACTGTCATTGTTTCCTTGGTGACATCACCAGTGCTCAGCAGATGTGAAGGGATAAAAAAAACACCCACTCCTCTTGTTCCCTTTAAATGGGCTCTAGTTTACTCTATAATTTGATATGTGAGCCACTAAAACTTTTCAAAATAAGGCAGGACATAAAAACAAACCCAGTAAAGTAGTTAAGCAATATCTTAGTTACAAAATGAGAGAAACCACGTGCTTGGAAGCAGGTGAAAAGGTTAGTCAGCTGCATCACGATTCACGGCCCGACCCTCTGGCAGCGCTTCTCAGGGCAGTTGGGCTTGGTTCTCTCCATTTCCTGTATTTTTATTTATATTTCTACTAAGATCTTACTGGCACTTGTTTGTGAATGGAATAGATGTATTTTTTCAAATGTATGCTGAACTGTTCTGTGTGTGTGTGTACATGTGAAGATTATTTAGATTTCATGATGGCAATTTGGGAGAAAATGAAACTTTTTGGAAAGTCTCTTCTGTTGGAAATACACTATGGAGACCAATTATTTATCAAAGAACACCCCTGAAAATCACCAATGAATTTGACATAGGAGAATTTCAAGACAAATTTTTTAAAAATAAATATTAATAGTTAAGACTTTCATGCTTCATGGCCAGGCCCTGTTCACATACTAACTCATTTAATCCCATAATGCAATGAGGCAGGTGCTATTACATGTCCTTTTCATAGGTGGGGAAACTGAGGCACAAAGCTCCCACAACTAGCATGTGGCAGAACAACATAGTAAATTAGGGTGTCAGCAGCTAGGGCCTTAACCCCTCTGCCACTGCCACTGATGTAAACACCTGGAAGGGGTGAGTATTATTCAACAACACTAGTTTCTTGCAGGGTTCTAGAGTGCCAAGTAAGGCCACGGTCCCTGCTCTCAGGAAGCTGATAGGACAGACAGGGAAATAGCTAGACAGAGCACATCCATCTATCGACCCAGGTGTATGTAAAACGTTTGAGAACCACAGAGGGATGTGAGGGCCCAGCAAAGACACAGGCACTCCCTGCCGGTTGAGATCCGAAGCAGCTGAGAGTGAGCTTCAGGCCCATGGCGCCAGTCGGAGGAAGCTCACAGGCCAATGATAGCAACTGTATAAACAAATGGGGGAATGAAAACACGAGGTCTGAGGTAGTAAAAAAGTAAAGATAAGCGGCTTAAGTTTTCTCCTTTGTTAGGAGGAAAACAAAGGAAAGAAGAATTGATTTAAGAGCAGTGTAGTATGCATGATGCAGAAGAAAAGAATCTCTTTCAATCCCCAGATACCAAGTATAATAATGTAAAAAAGCCAGTTGTCAGAAATGTGCAACACTTGAATTTAGTTTGTCATTCACACGCCAACTCACCCCATGAAGGACTGGAGGTTGCATTCCACCCTATAATCTAAGGGTTAGGGGAGAGCCTGGTCTATTATATGACGGGGCTCAGTTGCTAAGTACTCAGGGAGACTCAACAATGGCCTTAGGAGGGGAGGATTACAAATTGTGTTTGATTTGGTTGATACATTTCTGGCACTGTGGACCACTTCTGGTGTTGGGATGTACTCCATCCCCCAGTCTGATTGAAGGTGGTGAAGGTGGTGTCTGATTGAATGACAGGAAAGATCCCAGGGCTCAACCCAGCTCACCTGCATGTCAATGTTTGTGGAATGAATAATCAAAAAAGTACTGAACAGAGAGCGTTTCACTTTTTCCACATCAGATGGAAAAATTTACAAACTCCTTGTACATGCAAAATATGCACATCAATGTTACATTTAGAATTACCTGCTCAACTAATTGGGGTCCAGGCAGGTTTAACTACATCTCTGAGGGGCTAGAGGGCTCCAGCTAATGTTTGGATTATATACCACAGAAGTAATTACTCAAGTGAGGGGGAAAAGAAGTGTCAAGAGAATTTTCAAATTCTAGTGATGTGGTCGAAGAAAATAGACATGAAGGAATTTACACAGCGTTCAGATGTATTTGTGAGTGAAATATGAAGAGCTGCCAAGTCCGTGGGTGATCTGTTTGGCTCTTTCCAAGTTTCAGTTACGCAAACACAGACGCTAGACCAGGGACACGATGAGCTAAGAAGCTGCCTTTGCTTTCTCCTTCTCATGCTTGAGGTCATTCTCTCCCAGCCCAGCTCTCATGTGGAACTCAGAAGGGAAGAGAGGAAGCAGAAGGGCTGTGACCACGGCCACAGGATCATATTGCTGAGAGGACCACAACCCCCAGACACTAGCAACTCCTGAGGTCTGAGCTCTAGAAATAGCTACCAACCTACTTTGCCTTTTAAAAAACACTGTTGCCACCAAGACGTCTCTTTCAGGCTTCCCAAACTAGCATTGCTAATCTGTTTGCCTTGAACCTGGCTTTATAATTGAAGATAAAGTAATTCTGAGAGTTTCCTCGATATGAGAATATCATATTCCTTTGCAAGAATTTGCTTTGTAAGCACTTGAATATAAGATGACTTCTCTTTGCTTAGGGGTTAGTTTTCTGGGGAGGAGAGGAAACATGGTCACTGTCAAATTGGGCATATGTGGCACGTAATGAGGGTATTGTGTCCTCTGCAGACCAGATCTTTAGCTTTATAATCCCCACGCACAGGTATTGAATTTCAGTCACTTTTACTTTGCTTTTCATATCTCCCCTCCTTCATAGGTCTTACCCTCGCTATGTCATCAAGAGGGGCTCAAATGGGTACTGCCCCCTCTATCTCCTTAATTGTAAGTTTCATCTTAGCAGGTCTTGTTCACCATCCTTAGCAATGAGCACTGAGCCTGGCACATGGAATATTTGTGGACTGACTGAATAAATGAGCCTCAAAGACAGTAGGCTTGAAACTAGGCTCATCATCCTCCCACTTCTTAGGCCATCATTTTCTATTATTAATAGAGTAATACTCCATCAAGAATCCTGGGACCCTTTTTATCTGGAAACAGTAGCCAACTGGAGGTACCTGGGAGAAGACACAAGCCATCTTTCCACAAGGAAGTAGCTGCCGTGAAAGTAACTGTGAAGGAGAAGTAAGAGAGCTGTCAAGCAAATAGACTTGTGTGTAAAATTAAGTCCCTGGACAAACCAAGTTATGTTGGCAGATTAGAAGCAAGATGGAGGGCTGGACAGGGGATGAGGTACTGAGAAATGACATGCAACAGACCACCTTTTCCAATTCTCCCATCTTATAGATAAGGACTACGCTGCCCAAACTCACGTAGCTAACGAGTTGGAAGAGGCAAACCATAAAACTCGGGCGTCCTGACGTCCCATCCAAACCCCTTTCCACTGCCCCTGTCTGCCACAGCCACAGAGGGTCCGGTCATGTCCAGTGAGCCCTGGAAAAGCCTTTAGATTGCATTTCTGTGCTGCACATAGCAGGCGTCAGCTGTCAGGGGGTAAGTTTGCGTAGGAGAATCTGCGCTCCTGTGTAGAAGTGTCACAGCCTGATAACTCTCATAGTGCCCCCTACTTGAACCTTCTTAGTCATCTCTCAACTACATCCACTCTTGAGCCACTCGTTGCTCTGCCACATGCTAGTTGTGGGAGCTCTGTGCCTCAGTTTCGCCATCTATGAAAAGGACATATAATAGCACCTACCTCATTGCATTATAGGATTAAATGAGTTTAATATGTCAACAGGCTCTGGCCATGAAGCACGGAAGTCTTCACGAGATTAAACAACCTGCTCACAACCCATAGATTCTGAGTGGCAGAGAGGGGACTTAACCCCAGACAGAGTTAGCCGGGAGTTCACCCTATTAGCCCGAGGCCATACTGTCCACATGAAACCGGTTCTCCTGGATTCGGCCTTTCTTCCCCCATCACCACAGTTCAGTCCTTAGCATCTCACATCTACACTGCTGCCCTGCCTGTGCTCTCAGCCTTTTCTGCCATGTCTTCTCCTTCCCATCCATTTCTGGCTCATCTTCCAAAACAGATTCCTCTATATTGCTGAGAAGTTTTTGCTCACATTAACCAATTCTCCAATTCTCTGAAGATACCCAATTATTGGGCGTCCATTGATTCAATCCTGTCTACCTGGAGTGAGCATTAGGTCCCACAAGGTAAGGACTCAGCACCACAAGACTGCCCCCACTTCAGATGACACCCTTCAGAAGATGGCCCACTTCAGAAGGCCACCTGCACTTCTGACCAACCAGCTATCAAACCTCCACAAGTTTGATAATTTGCTAGCATGACTCACAGAATTGAGGAGAGTGTTTTAGTTACCGATGTATCATAAAGGATACAATTCAGGAACAGCCAAATGGAAGACATGCATAGGGCAAGGGATGAAGGGAATGAGGTGGGTGTGTGGAGCTTCCATGCCCTCTCTGGGCACGCCACGCTCCCAGCACCCCAATGTGTTCACTAACCCAGCAGCTCTCTGAACCTCATCACTCAGGGATTTTTAATCGTTTCACTACATAAGCTTGATTTATTAAATCATTGGCTATTGGTAACTGACTCAATCTTGGACCCCTCTCTCCTCCCATGAGGACGAGGGGAGGCTGAAAGTTCCAACCCTCTAATCATATTCATAGCTTGATCACTAGTCCTCATTCTGAAGCTATCGAGGGGTCTCCAGCCGTCAGTCATCTTATTACCATACAAAAGACACTCTTAGGAAATGGAGACAAAGACCAAATATTTATTTTTTATTATATCAGAGTTGCTCTTTACTCAGAAAAATCCAGTGGCTCCCATGACAACAGGGAGACCTCAAACTTTTCCAGGTGGCCTATAAGCTGTACACAACGTTACCTCCCATGATTCCCGCCACTTGCCATGGTCCAGGCTGGTCCACCTTGCAGATTCCTTCCTGCCTCTGCACCTTTGCCCCATCTTCCCACCCTTTCACTGAATTGAAGTATTTCTAGGCACTATTTGTTTAGAATGTGAGGAACCTCAGAGATGAGCTGGTTCAAACCTTTTACAGATGAGGAACTAGTGACTCAAAGAAGTGATGACACAGTCCCAGATTATAGATTATGATCTCTCACAAGCAGAGAGATAATCCATAATTTGATATCTGAATTTTTGGTGACAAGTACATGAGATAATAAGCTTCAAGTTAACAAACTCATGTACACTTGCAAAAGCAGAAACCACAAGACAAAAAGATTAACTTGATTATACCAAATGAAGAATTTATGTTCAATGAAAGACACTACAAAGTTAATACATATAACAAAGAAGATATTTTCAACATTTAAAGTTGATCACAGATCAATATCCAGAACTTCTGAAAATCAAGAAAAATAGAGCAAACCCAATTAAAAAACAAACAAAAAAAAGAACAAAGGAGGTGAACATGCCCTTAGAGAAGAAACTCCAAAAGTCAACAAAGATATCAAACTCATTATTTATTAGAAAAACACACACTCAAACAATAATGTCATTTTACACCTACTGGAAATTTGGATAATGCTGCAAAGTATGGGTGAGGGTACCGGGATTCACACTGCTAGGGGGTCAGGGGAGTACAGGGCTCCAGTCACTCAGGAAATCGATCTGGCCGTCCTTTGTCAAAGAAAGAGTATAAATGCCTGTGATCAACAATTCTGCCCGTGGGTATGGATCCCAAAGAAATTCTCACAGGTGGGACCTGCAGGAGATTATTTGGAGCAGCTTATTTGAAGAATTGCAGCACAATCTGATCTCCAAGTGGACCCATCACCAGGGGAGCAGATGGTAAAATCTGTGGAGATCTCTGAGGAGCATGATGCATTGTATATGTACCATAGGTACATGGTAGACACAGAATGACAGGGATAAATTGTACCAACAACTAGTTTAGGGCAGCAGTACGAAACAGAATGAGCTGAGTAACAGGATGAGTTATATAATTTAAAAATGCAAGCATCTAGAACAATAATAAAGGTTTGAAAGTACATACAGAAACCAAACATTAACATCTAACATGTCAGAATGGTGGCCTATGCAGGAGGTGGGGATCTGACTACTGGTGTGAATTAAAGACAGGGGCCATGGTCACCATCCAAAAACTAAAGCTAAGTCTGTAGTCTTTCAGATAGAAAGTGGGCTCTGGGACCAGGGCCTCTGAAGCAGGGCCAGCTGGAGAGGATGCTGCCCTTCTTTACTGAATCTATCTCACAGCCCACCCACCTCGATGGTGAGAATCCCACCTCTAGAGAGAGATCCCTTTGGTTTTGTGCTTTGCGGGGATTCATAAGTCTGCTCAATGAGTAACCGTGAAGGATAGTTTAGGCAATGAGATTTAGAAAAGAGGGTGTTTGGGATGGAGGAGGGTGGGAGGCTGGGTCAGGCTGTCAGAATCAGATAAACTGATAGCCAGCAGGGTGCTGGGGAGTTTTACATTTATTATCACATGTTTTGTTCACAAACATCCTACATGGTGGGGTAGGGGTTATCTATCCTGTTTCTTATTTTTTATTTAATATTTTTATTAAAAATATAGCTAACTTGCAACATTATGTTCGTTTCAGGCTATATAATCCCTAAAGAAGTTATCACCATGATAAGTCTAGCAACAATCTGACACCGTAATATGCTATCACAATATTATTGACTGTATTCCCTGTGCTGTACATTACATCCCCATGATTTATTTGTTTTATACCTGGAAATTTGGACCTCTTATTCCCCTTCACATTTTCTCCCCTTTGTAAATTTATCAACTAGAGTTGACATTCAATATTATTTATATTAATTTCAGGTGTACACCATAGAGGTTAGACATTTATAGAGTTTAAGAAGTGATCCCCCAACTAGTGTAGTACCCACCTAGCACTACACATAGTTATTACCGTATCATTGACTATATTCCCTATACTCTACATCCTCATGACTATTTTGTTACTAATTTGTACTTTTTAATCCCTTTACCTTTTTTGCTCCTAACCCCCTCTCATCTATCACCCCAACAAATCTAGTACCCATCTGATACCATATATAGTTATTACAATATTATTCACCATATTCCTTATGCTGTACGCTGCAGCCCCATGACTACTTTGTAACGACCAATTAGTACTACTTAATCGCTTCCCCCTTTTCATCCACCTCCCCCCACCAAACCTCCTCCCATCTGGGAACCATCAAAATGTTCTCTGTATCTATGAGTTTATTTCTGTTTTGTTAATTTTATGCTTAGATTCCACATATAATGAAATCACATTGCATCTGTTTGTCTGATATACTCCACTCAGCACAATACTCTCCAGGTCCATCCATGCCTCCACAGATGACAAGAGCCCATTACCGTTCATGGCTGAGCAATATTCCATTGTATATAAGTACCACCTCCTCTTTATCCATTCTTCCATCGATGGACACCCAGGCTGCCTCCACATCTTGGCCATTGTAAACAATCCTGCAATGAACATATGGATGCACACATCCCCTACAAGTAGCATTTTGGGTTTCTTCGGTCAAAATCCCAGAAGTGGGATTACTGGGTCCTTTATTGTCTTTTCTTTGAGCCTTTGTTTTGAAGTCTATTTTGTCTAGCGTAAGTATTGCCAACCCAGCATTTTTCTTTTCCATTTTCATGAAATATCTTTTTCCATCCCTTTACTTTCACTCTGTATGCGTCTTTTATTCTGAAGTGGTCTCTTGTAGGCAGCATATGTGAGGATTTTGTTTTCTTATCCATTCAGCCACCCTATGTTTTTGATTGAACCATTTAATCCATTTACATTGAAAGTAATTGTTGATAGGTATGCACCTATTGCCATTTTATTGTTCATAATTTCAATTTTCTTTTTTTTTTTTTTTTCTGTCTTGAAGTCCCTCTAACATTCCTTGCAATACTGGTTTGGTGGTGATGAACTCCTTTAGCTTTTTCTTGTCTGGGAAGCTTTCCATGTGTCCTTTGATTTTAAATGATAGCCTTGCTGGGTAGAGTAGTCTTGGTTGTAGATCCTTGCTTTTCATCACATTGAATATATTGTGCCAATCCCTTCTGGCCTGCAAAGTTTCTGTTGAGAAATCAGTTGACAGTCTCACGGGAGCTCCCATATAAGTTACTAGTTGCCTTTCTCTCACTGCTTTTAGGATTCTCTCTTTGTCTTTAAACTTTGCCATTTTAATTATAATATGTCTTGGTGTGGGCCTGTTTGGGTTCATCTGTTTGGTACTCTGTGCACTTCCCGGACTAGTATGTCTATTTCCTTCACTGGGTTAGGGAAGTTTTCAGTCATTATTTCTTCAAATAGGTTCTCAATCTCTTACTTTCTCTCTTCTCCTTCTGGTACCCCTATGATGCGAATGTTGTTCCACTTGATGTTGTCCCAGAGGTCTCTTAAATATTCCTCATTTTTTTGGATTCTTTTTTTCTTTTTGCTCTTCCAGTTGTGTGTTTTTGCTACTGTGTCTTCCAAATCACCGATTCAACCCTCTGCTTCATCTAATCTGCTGGTGATTTATTCTAGTACATTCTTTATTTCAGTTATTAGTCTGCACTTCTGACTGGTTCTTTTTTTATTGTTTCTATGTCCTTTTTTATGCTTGTTATTGCTTTATTGAAGTTCTCATTAAGTTCCTTGAGCATTCTTATAACCATTGTTTTGAACTCTGTCTCTGGTAGGTTGCTTGCCTCCATTTCATTTGGTTCTTTTTCTGGATTTTTCTCCTATTCTTTCATTTCTTTGTTTCCTTATTTTGGTTGCCTCTCTGTATTTGTTACTATGTATTAGGTAGATCTGCTATGTCCCTCAGTCTTGATCAGGTGGTCTCATGTAGTAGGTGTCCTGAGGGGTCCAGTGGCACAGTCTCCCTGTTCACCTGAGCTGGGTGCTCCAGTAATATCCTTTTTGTGGGTTGTGTGTGGTTTCCTTCCTATTGTAGCTGAGCCTTGATTGCTGTTGATATGTCACTGGATTGGATTGACCCTCAAGCTGATTGCCTTTGGGGTTTGGCCATATCCACAGCTTATGGGCTGCTGTGTAGGGGGTTTGCCCCACTGAATGAAATTTGTCCCAGCGGACTCTGGTGCCTATTGCGACTGCACTTTGTGTGTGCCACTTGTGGGGCTAATTGGGTGGTGCTCTGCTATAGTCTGAAGCCAACTTCAAAGTATGTCAGTTCTGAGGCCTCTTGGGAGGGGTTCTGGTGCAGGCTCAGGGGCTTCTCTTTTCTGCACCAGTATCCAGGCTGGGGAGCCTGGTGTGGGGGGCTGGCGTCCTTCGCTCCTCCAGGGGGAACCAAGGCATCCAAGGTATCCCTCCTGATTCTCAACCACAACATGCAGGTATGGGGCTCATTTTGAGTCTCCGCCCTTTGTACCTGTCTCGGCATGGCTTTTTCTTTACATTTTCAGTTGTAGGGTTTCTGTTCAGCTAGACTTCAAAGTATGTCAGTTCTGAGGCCTCTTGTGAGGGGTTCTGGTGCACCCACTACCTGTGACTGGCTGGGGGCTACCTGGTAGGATCTACAAAACAATCCACAATTGTTTGCTGTCTGTGCTGGACCTAGAGGTGTGTGGGAGAGGCCACGCTGCAAACTGAAGATGGCTGCCATCAGTACTGGGCCTGAGGTAGCCCTGCAAAAAGCCAGGACACCCCGAGGCCTGCTGCCACATGCTGGCTCCTTTAAGGTTCAACCACCGATAATGCCTCCTTCAGTACTCGAGTTGGGTGAGGCAGGATCACTAGGTTGTGGTCACCAGGTTAATGTAAGTTCTAGTTTGGTGTCAGTGCTGAGCCTGGAGAAACTCAGCAAATGTCTCAGAGCACACTGAGGCCAGTTGCTGCCTTCCTGGGGCCTGCCGGACTTCAATAGTTTTCCAAGAAAGAGAGCAATGCGGCCAGGACTGGTTGTTCTCAGAGAAAGTGCTTCCAGCTGTGCGCAAGTTGAGTGGCGCATGTTCCCAGTGAGTCAGCAGGGCAGAAACGTGGAGCTCACAAGGCCAATCAGATCCAGTTTTGGCCGGAGGGGGCAAGCAAGCTCAACACAGGAAAGATGGCGCCTGCCTGCCAGCTGCATAAAGGTGGACCCTCATGGGGAAAATGCCAACTGTCCTCCAGTCCTCCCCCGAAGCCACATACCTCAGGCTGCACCCCCTGCCCAGTTGTCTCCAAGGTGCCCCCCATCCCGAGTCACCATCCCGCTGCTGGAGTGCAAGGTGAGTGCTTGCAAGCGAGTGAATCTGTGCACTGTCTGTTTAAGAGGACGTTTGTGTTTCTCACAGCCTTCTGTCCCACCTGGATGGTTGGAATCCCCACTGTTTTTCACAGCCAGATATTGTTGGGGCTTCTCTTCCAGGCTGGGGATCCTGGTGTGGGGGGCTGGCGTCCCTCGCTCCTCCAGGGGGAACCAAGTCATCCAAGGTATCCCTCCTGATTCTCAACCACTACATGCAGGTGTGGGGCTCGTTTTGCGTCTTCGCCTCTTGTACCTGTCTCGATGTGGCTTTTTCTTTACATTTTCAGTTGTAGGATTTCTGTTCAGCTAGACTTCAGATGGTTTTCCAGGTTGATTATTCTATAATTTAATTGTAACTTTAATGTATTCGTGGAATGATGCAGACACAGTGTTTATCTATTCTGCCATCTTGGCTCTCTATTCCTCCTGTTTTACAGTTAGGGAACATGAAGTCAGAGAAAGTAACCTGGCGGCGCTCACACTGTGAGCGCATCGATACCGTCTTCCTACTGTCTTGGGGGACAACCAGTTCTTCCACTGAAACAGCTATACCAACTAGTGGCTTTTGATATCTTCTCTCTGGATAGCAGCAGGCGCAGGGGAGCTCCAGGCCCACTCGGGGGGGGGCGGGGGCTCCAGAATTATCACAACTGCTCCAGCAGCTCTCACTGGGATGTAGCAGGTCTAGAAAGTCTGTACCTACTTGGAGGCTCTTGCTGGAGGGAACTCCTGGACTTAAGCTAGACTGCATTAATTTCTTCTTTGCCTTCCATACCCTCGAGTCCCGGCTCTTCTAAATAGGTCCAGTTTTTAGTGAACTAAAGATGTCCCTCCACAACTGTTTCCCACCCAGATCTGAATCTTCAGAGACCTGAGATTCAAGATGTGGCATGCAGGTGGGTAGGGTGGGGGAACCTTTATAGCAGAACATTAATAAATACCCCAGGAGTAGCATAATATAAACAAAATGACAGTGAAAAATCTTTGTAAAACAAGAATATGGCAGAGCTTTAGCATATGCTAAAGCATTATAAAAAACTACGCATTTATGCAGGTTACATCATGTTTGTGAAACTCCAAAACTGTGCAGAGTAAGTTCTAATGAGATGTTATTAGGAACGTGGTTATCAACCAGCCTTACCTTTGGAGCTCCTCCTCCTTTTCACACCCTGCTAACTATATAAGTAGTCTTTTTTTTTTTTTTTCAAGCCCCAGTCCAATTACGTTGGGCAAAATTTAAAAGAAAATAATTCCATCCAACAAAAAGTATTCTAAACGTTCCTGTAACTTGCAGCAGATTGTCCCATCCTCATCCAGAGTCCTGTCATAAACACTCGATAAGGTGATTAACACCAGGAGCTCAATTTGACTTAAAGAGGAAACATTATTATTAGAGAAAACTAGTAATTTTCCTTTTTCCCCCCCCTCATCTAAAGGAGTTTATGCAACTGTGGCGAAAAGGGTGTTATGAAAAAAAGTTTACAAAGTTGTGCTTCATATGTGAAATGAAAACAAACTCATGTAAGGTGTATTTCATCCTTCTAGGGGGAAAATGGAGACGTAGGCTAGTAACAATTCAATAAATATTTATTCTGCCATTACCGAGTGCAAAGTGTCAGGCAGGTAGAGATGTGGAAATACCATCACTTAACAGACCACACAGAGTTCTCGAGACCCATGTTTCTACTGTGAATTCCAGAGGCTGGTGAGCCTGCCAGATAAACTCTGGGCCTTAGGGCTCCCTTTGAATTGCTGCTGCTTTAAGTGTTCCTGATAAGCTTAAAACCAGCAATCAGAATGGAGAGGAGCTCTCTGCCTTTGTCTCATTTCTCTAAAATGAGTTTTCTTGGGGAAAAAAGAAACTAAACAATTCTACTCTCTTATCACCTTTTCCTGTCCTCCTTTCTTCAAGTTTCCAGGGGAAAATGTTTTTTTTTAAACATTTTTTAAATTAGTTTCAGGTGCACCAAACAATGCAATACTTAGACATTTATCATTTATATCCCTCACACAGTGACAACCCCCCACCCCCCATCCACTACCCCTCTGGCATCGCACAGAGCCATTACATTTCCACTGTCTTTATTCCTAATGCGGTACTCCGCTTTTTGTAAATATATATATATATATATATATATATATATATATATATACATATATACATATATACGTATATATATGTATATAAAATTGTAGTTGATACTCATTATTGTTCAGCTTTAGCGACAGGTGTACAGTGCAGTGATTAGGCATCTACATCATCCCTGAGGTGGTCTCTCTAATGAGACAAGTGTCCATTGGATACCCTATAAAATCTTTACAACATTATTGATTACATTCCCCAAATTGACTTTCGTATCCAGGGGAAAATTTTTTAACATTGTTCTTTGCTTACCTCTCTGCTGTTCTCATACAAAGTGTATTCTCAGCCCTCTGGATACCAGCCTGGACCACACCTTTCCTTCCCTTCCACATGTGTGGATGTCACAGATTTCTTTGGACCCTTGCTCTATTCTTTCTCTTCCAAAGCTCCTAAGATTTGTTGTCTCCAGTTCCTCCACAGAATCCCTTTACTCTAGGATTTTACACAGGGTTAAACTTGGGTGGTGGTTTGATTTAAAAAAAAAAAAGGAAGCAAACTACATATATGTTTTGGTTATACTTATTTATTACTGAGTAACCCCTCTCTGCTCCTTTCCTAAAATTTAGACCAACAAATAAGGCATCACCTTTAACAAAGCATTTGGGAGATTGGACTTAAACTTTTGCTTGTGTTTTAAGAGTTCCTCATCTTTTAAGTTGGACTCTTCCCAAATTTCAGCTGTCAAACTAATTTTATTGATATGCTTTGAAACCCCAGTGTTTTTAGCATTTTGGTTCTCCTTAGAAGTTCCTTTTTTTTTTTTTTTTGATGTACACAGTAGTGTCTGGCAATAATAAGCATTAACATTTATAGAGGTCATACTATATGGCAGGCAACCCTCTGAGGTAGATACAATTATTAACAATATTCCCATTTTATAGAGGCTGGAACTGATTTACAGAGAGAGTAAGTAATTTGCATACATAAGGTAGCTGAGCCGGGAATCTAATCTAAGGCTGTGTGAGCTTAATAAAGGTCAAGCTCCAGGGTCAAAGGGATCTGGAATACACACACTTTTCCGGTCTCCCTCTTTTGGAGCTGGTGACCTCGATAATGTACTCAACCACTTTGACCCTGAATTTCTCTTCCAATAAAATCGAGATCAAGCATTCTTTGATAGATCGCGTGGTAAATGAGAGAGATGCGTGATGGGTCGACTTGGGTCCTGGCACTGGATAGCTGCCAATGCTCCCACACACCCCCTCAAGAATCCCCTACCAATGAACCCCCTCATAAGTAGGGCTGGATCCCGTCCTTCTAAATACCCCATCTCACAGAGGGGGCGCAACAACATCAGTATGTTTAAGACGCATCATTCAAAAGACTTCTGTGTATGTATCCCTCTGGCACACTGGCCAGAGTCTTGCTTTCTCCTCGTATCTCTCCCCGTCCTAGGCTTGCCACCCCATGCCAGGCCATCTGCTGTTCCGCTACCCTGGCTTTCTCTCTCGCTGAGGACTTCTCCCCTGGGGCTCCCCAGCCTCTCCGGCCACCCGCTGACTTACCATGGCATCATAGCCAAGGGCATTCATGAAGTGCACCACCTCGTGGCCCTTGTACACGGTGAACCAGATGGTGCCCTGGTACTGGTCGCCCGCGTCGAGCAGCAGTGTGTGCGGCTCGGTGCGGCGGATCTGCTGCACTTTAGTATAGAGCCGGGCCACGCCGCCCACGCAGCGGCTGGCGTTCATGCACTTGCTGGAGTCCTCGTTGGTCTGCTCCAGGCGGCTGTGCCAGTCGTTGGTGTGCAGGATGGTGAGTTCCCAGGGGGCGGAGGGCATGGGCCACAGCAGCGCGCCCAGTGCGAGGAGCCGCAGCACCGGCGTCCCTGCGGCTCCGGCACTCATGGCTGCTGCGCGCAGAGTGGGTAGGAGTGCAGGCGAGCCAGGCAGAGGTTGCTAGAGGCGGTCAGTGCAGGCGAACGCAGGAGTTAGGCTCCCCTGTGGGCGGAGCGGGGCCGGGACGGCCCTCTGCCCGGCGCAGCCCGCAGGTCACCCGATCTGACCCTCGCAACGGTACGGGGCGCGACTGGCGGCTGGCACCCGCTCCTGCAGGAACAGTGGGGAGGTTGTTCCCGGCGGAGAGCGGGCACCAGCCACAATCCAGGCCCGACCAGAGCGCCTCGGCGCCCGCAATCCCACTGCTGATGGGCTGCTCTTTCCCGGGTGCGAGGGAGGAGTAGGGGGGTCCACCCCGCCTCAAAGTGCTCGCTGATTTTCGCCTCTTTTGAAGCAAGACTTTTCCTAAAGAGACACGCATGGTTTGTGCCGGACTTGTGTTTGTGCGAGCTCACCACTGGAAAGAGCGGAAAGAGGGCGAAGAGGCGGAAAGAAAGATGGGCGAGATGAGGAGAGAGGCGCAGAAGAGAGAAGCACTTTGCTTTTTGGGCTGTGGGAACCAGAAACAGATTGTGAGATGTGATCCACTGATGTAGGAATAGTTTTCTTATGAGTCCCCAAATGATGTAGGTGATGTTGGATCTGCCGGCAGTTTCTGGGTGTGGGCCGGGATCGTGTCTTGTGATACCGAAGAATGGAAACACGGACCCAGGAGATGCAAAGAGTTTTAAAAAGAGGATAGTTTATTGAAAGCAAAGAGTCAGAGCTCCTGAGAGGGAGGGGGTCCCAAATGGGGGTGGCCCATGACTGAGGCAAAAGCTCTTACTTTTATACCTTCCCTTGCCTGTTTGGGGAAGGGGCGCTGTTTGAAGAAGGGAACTGTTGGAAGAAGAAAACTGACGCCTTCTAATGAAATTCGTCTACCAGGTTGGTTCTGCTTGCCCATCTGAAAGAATTAGCAAAGCAACCCACTCTTATCTAGCAGATCTGCTCCATTTGTCAGGCCAAAAGGAATTTTATGATTAACCTCAAGGTCTTGTTACATTTTTGTCCTGGAGTGAGGAGTGATTTCAAAACCTGGAGTTTTAGGATATGGCTGTCTTTTGTTTATTCCACCAGGGACCTCCCTGTCTACCCAGGGACATGCTAGCTATCCTGTATCACCACCGTTCTATTTCCAGTGAGAGAAAGCACTAAGTCTACGTTATTTAGATGCAAAATCTCAGAAGCTAAGACACTATTCGAATCCAGTTCTGTGTTTATTCACGATTAAACCTTTAGCGATAAAACAGCAGCGGTGCACAGACAGCTATTGGAAGCTAAAAAGCACCATAAGGGCTAAAATCAGTAGCTATGAGGCACATGGTACTACCTTCTGTTGCGTTTCTAGCCATTTTTTCCTTTCTGTCCTATTTGTGAGAGTTTAATGTTTTAAGGATGGCATGTTTTAAGACAAAGCTTTTGACAAAGAAGGCAATAAGAGGATGCATACAATAAACAAATCATCATTATAATAGAATTTAAAATTGCTGCAGTTTCCCCCTCTGTTTAACAGATTGATTCCTTAGTGCAATCAGTAATCTAGCGCTTTGGTTGCCAGATTGGGGTGGATGGGTGAAAAAGGTAAAGGGAATTAGGAAGTGCAAACTGATTTATAAAATTAGTCACAGAGATGTAAAGTACAGCATAGGGAATGTAGTCATATAACATGGTACTAGCTATGTATGGTGTCAGATGTATGCACACGTATTGTGGCGATCACTTTGTAAAGTTTATAAAGGTCTGATCACTATGTTGTACACCTGAAACCAATATAATATTATATGTCATCTATAATTAAAAAGTAATTAGCCACTTTTGGAAGGGAAGGAGAAGGGAATTAGTTTGGAGCCCACATTAATCTTGGTGTCCCATGATTTATGCTTTACAGAACAGCATATGTAGTCCTAGCACTTCAAAATGCATCCAGCTAGTCCTTTTTTTTTTTTTTAAACGTTTTGGGATGAAACACATGTAACAAGATTTACCATTTTAAGCATTTTAAGTGTATAGTTTAGTGGCGTTAAGTACATTTGTATTGTTGTGCAACCATCACCACCATCCAGAACTTTTTATCTTCCCAAACTAAAACTCTGTAGCCAATAAATAATAACTTCTCTTCCCCTCTGTCCCCCAGCCCTTGGCAACCACCGTTCTACTCTCTGTCTCTATGAGTATGAGTACTTCAGGTTTCTCATGTAAGTGGAGTCATACAACATTTGTCCCTTGGTGACTGACTTATTTTATTTGGCATAGTGTCCTCAAGGTTCATCCATGTTGCAGTGTGTGTCAGAAATTCTTTCCTTTTTAAGGCTGAATAATATTCCATTGCATATATATATATATCATACCTTGTTTATCCATTCAGCTACTGATGAACACTTGCATTGTTTCCACCTATTGGTTATTGAGAATAATGCTACTTGAACATGGTGTACAAGAAGCATTACTTATACAGTCTGTGTCAATTGTAATAAATAATATAAATGAAGCCACTTTAAAATGGAGTTGGAGCTGCCATCCTAGAGGAACTGCCTTGTCTGTCTACTCCTCAAACCTTGGAATGTTAAAACTGGGCAAAATAACCTTTGGACTGGGCCTAAAGCAGACTGTATCCCAAACCACTGTTTGCAAAGATAACAAGAAAGCCGATATTATGACTGGAACTGAAGATTAAAAACTTTCTTTAGAATTAGCATCACTATGTTAGCTTATCTGCACCTATAGAAGTTTCTTCCTTCAATTGATGCAATTGTTCCCCTTCCTTTTCTCATAAATACTCCTTACCATCAACTCCCAATTGGAACACTACTTGGGTTTCTGCCTGAATCAGTGTTTCTCAAATAGCTATTCTTTTGAATCTCAAATGCTTGTTGCCTCTCACTTTGGCCTTTATTTTTATGTTATATAAATTCTTTTGGGTATATATTCAGAAGTGGAATTGCTGAGTTATATG
The DNA here is from genome assembly GCF_036562045.2 of Rhinolophus sinicus. Lineage (NCBI taxonomy): Eukaryota > Metazoa > Chordata > Mammalia > Chiroptera > Rhinolophidae > Rhinolophus > Rhinolophus sinicus. Next base: position 120,449,957 of record NC_133755.1, on the reverse strand, counting down.
ATAGTGCTGTGTTTACTTTTTTGAGGAACTAACTCAAATATCTTCTATAATGGCTGCACCAATTGACAGTCTGACCAGCAATACACAGGGTTTTAATTTCTCCATATGCTCACTAACACTATTTTCTGTTTTTTTGGTAATAGCCATCCTAAGGGGTTTGAAGTAGTATCTCATTGTGGTTTGATTTGCATTTCTCTAATGACTAGTGATGTTGAGCACCTTTTCATTGGCTGTTTGTATATCTTATTTAAAGAAATGTCTGTTCAAGATTGCCCATGTTTTAGTAGGTTTATTTTTTATTTTTTTCTTTCTTGAGTTGTACAAGTCTTTGTGTATCTTGGATGCTAATCCCTTGTCAGATATATGATTTGCAAATGTTTTCTCCCATTCTGTGGGTTGCCTTTTCACTCCATTTATAGTGCCCTTTGATGCACAGACTTTTATAATTTGATGAAGTCCAACTTACCTGTTTTTTTTCTTTTGTTACTTGTGCTTTTAGTGTCATATCTGAGAAATCATTGCCAAATCTGATGTCATGAAGCTTTCCCCCTGTGTTTTTCCTAACAATTTTATAGTTTTGGTTCTTAGTTTAGGTTTTTGATCCATTCTGAGTTAATTTTTGTATATGGTATAAGGTAAGAGTGCACATTCATTCTTTTACTTGTGGATATCTGGTGTTTCTAACACGAATTGTTCAAGACTGCCCTTGCCAGCTCTGTTTTTAAGACACGGAGTTTGAGGCTTAGATTGTGTATTAATTGGTATTCTTCAGAGAAACAGATCCACAATATATGATATTGTGTTTTATAAGGTATTGATCTTCAGTCACAGCTCCCCAAACCCTTGGAATTTCCTAAGCATTGAGAGTGATCAAGGTGTTATGTTAATGCGGGTGACTTTTGGACCCCACCTAAGGATGGGGTTGGTTTGGGGGGGGCGAGGGGTTTGGGGGCTGAGGGGTGGGAGGAAGGGTGGTGAGGTAGATAGATAGATAGAGGTTTATCATAAGGTATTGGCTCATGTAATTATGGAGGCTGATAAGTCTCACGATCTGCCATTGCAAGCTGGAGACCCAGGAAAGCCAGCAGCGTAGTTCAAAGGCCTGAGAGCCAGAGAGCCTATGGGGTAGATTCTGGTCTGCATCTGGTGAAAAACGGCTAGGTTTTTTTGAACTTAAAAAAATGTAATTTTAGACAAAGCAAAATTGCAAAGGTAGTACAGAGAGTTCCCACTTACCCTTCACCCATCTTCTCCTAATGTTAACAGCTTATATAACCATCAAAGATAAAAAAATACTGACACTGGGGAATATTTTGAGATCTTGCTCCATGGCATCAGTTTGTCTCAAATAAACTCTTATATATATAAAAAACTAACATTGAATTAAAACTATTAATTATTGTTGACTTAAGAATGCCCTAAACCGGTAGAGAATTTTTATATGAGTTTATTTGAGCCAAACTGATGACATGCTGGGAAGCAAGACATCAAATGCTCCAGAGAATGAGTTTTGCAGTTTCTTTTATACATTTATAATTAAGGAGGGAATGTAAGGAAGATAACATGAAGGTGAGAAAGCAAGGTGGATAAATTTTTACAATTGGATTACAGGATAGTTAACAAGATTATGTGTTCCCTGGAGGGTGGTTACACTTTTGAGGGGTCTGAAAAAGAGGATTACTTCTGGTATTTCAAAGGCGTGTTAACCTAGATGCACAGAAACAATAGACAGGGCTTACTTAAGGCAAAGATAAACCTTTTACTAAAAAAGTTATAGGCTTGGGGTGGGACTACCTACATGACCTGCTCAGTTAGGAATTTATGATCAGGTCATCCTGTGAGTTTACTGTCGGTCACTGGACTTGTCATATTTTTAACAGAACTCTTTTTTGTCCACAGCATACTACTGATTTTATTTGGATTTCAACATTTATTCCACTAATATGCTTTCTCTTTTCCAGGATTCAATCCAGGATACCACACTGCATTTAGTTGTCTTGTGTCCTTATTCTCCTCGAATCTGTGACAGTTTTTTAGTCTTGCTTTTGTCTTTAAAGAGTACTGGTTTTTGTATATTGTTTCTGAATTTGGGTTTATCTGATGTTTTCTTATGATTAGACTAAAATTATGGATTTTCAGGGAGAATGCCACGGAGGTGAGGTGACTTCTCATACATCATCTCCGTGGGTACATGATATCAACATGATTTATCACTGATCATTGGGGAATTGATGATTTGTTGTTTGTTATTGTTTGTTATTTTATAAACCTGGGCCACTGCAATAGCCTCAGCTTCCTGGTCTGGTGGTGCTGCCAGACTTCTGCTTCAACATCATTCCTCTGTCATTCATTTGCATACAGATCTGAAATGGCTTTTGCTTCTTTATTGGATCAAATTCAATCTTCTCAATCTGGCTTTTTAAACCTTCACTTTATCTGGCTAACTTCACTTTGTACTGTCACACATTCTATGCTTCCTCTTTCCTTCCCTCTGTAGGGGTTCATAATAAGTCACCCCAAGATGTGCTTCTGTGGTGTAGATGAAAAAAGAGGTTCATTGGAAAGTAACCTCACAGGGTGATCTGATCATAAATTCCTTACTGGGCAGGTCATGCCCCAGGCCTGTCCATTGTTCTTGTGCATCTAGTAACACACTTTTGAAATACCAGTAGTAATACCCCTCAAAGGCACAACCGCCCTTAAGAGAGCACATAATGTTATTAACCATCCTGTAATCCAACCCTGCCTTGTTCTCGCCCACTCTTCATGTAATCTTCTTAGTTCCCTCCTTAATTTCCAATGCATAAAGGAAACTGCAAAACTGTCATTCTGCAGAGCATTTTAAGTCTTGTTTCCTGGCAACTGTCATCAATGTTTGTTCAAATAAACTCATAAAAATTCTTTACATGTTTCTTACTTCAATAATGTGCTGGAGTAAAAATTTTTCTTCCAAATTCTTATACATTGGCCCCTACTTCCCCAGTATGTATGCAGGCCACTAATGCTATAGAATTAGGGAGAATTCCAAACAAAATTGTTAATACCATTGAATAACATATAAAATTATATTTAGTGCTTTGTTTGCAGTATCTACACAGTTCATATTTTATTTGATTTCAGAGAAGTCCAAAGCAATTGGGATTATTACCTATTTGTTCATTTATTCAGCAAGTATTTATTGAACATTCACTATGTGACAGGAATTTAGTAAGGCTCTATGGCTAAAATGGGTAACAGGACAGGCTGGTCTTTGAAGCTTATACTGTTTAGAGGAAGCCAAAGTGTTATGGGTTGAATTGTGTCCCACCAACAAGATGTGTTGAGGTACTAATCCCTAGTACCTCAGAATGTGACCTTATGGGAAATAGTGTCTTTACTATAAGATAAAATAAAGTCATTAGAGTGGGCCTTAATCCAATATGCCTGATGTCCTTATAAAGGAAAATTTGGACACAGAGATAGACATACATAGAAGGAAGACAATATGAAGACAAAGAGAACAGGCCCCAAAACAAGAGAATAGGCCCCAAAGGGAGTCACTTATGCTAAGCCCCATGTCACCAAACCAAGACTTACTTACAGTTTCTGCTCCCCCGGAAATGCAATCTTACACCAGTCAGTCAGAATCACCTGACTAGCACTGGTCACACAATCTGCCTGACAGACCCCTGCCATTCCCTATAATGAAAGTAACCTTGCAATAACCAATCTGCTTTTTTGCCTAGTACAACTTCTCTATTATTGCTCTCTTCTGCTTATAAAATCTCTTGCCTTGCTTATCTTTTTGGAGCTCCTTTCTAACTGCTAGATTGAATGCTGTCTGATTCATGAATCTTTGAATAAAACCAATATGATCTTTAAAATTTATTCAGTTGAATTTTGTTTTTTTAACAAGACACACACAGGGAAAACACCATGTAAATTTGAAGGCAGTTATCAAAGAATGCCAAAGATTGCCAGCAAACCACCAGAAGCTAAGAGAGAGGCATGGAACAAATTCTTCCATCACAGCCCTTGAAGCCAACCCTGCTGACACCTGATCTCCTTCTAGCGTCGAGAACCATGAGCCAGTAAATTTCTGTTACTTAAGCCACCCAGTTTGTGGTATTTTGTTGTGGCAGCCTTAGGAAACTGATACTTGAAGGCAAAATGAAGCAATCACAAAACTGTGTGATAATATACAGTAAGTCCTCACTTAATGTTGTTGATGGGTTCTTGGAAACTGCAACTTTAAGTGAAATGATGTATAATGAAACCATTTTTACCATAGGCTAATTGATATAAATAAGAGTTGAGTTCCTATGGCATATTTCTGGTAATAAAATAATCACCAAACTTCTAAATAAAGTCCCCAAATACCTCTAATAATTAAACATTGAAATAAATGTGAGCTATACATGTATTTAATAAAGATTAATATAAACAAGTAAGATAATTCTTTTTCAACTTGCTTATTCCAGTTCAAGGTCATGGGTGGCCAGAGCCTATCCTGGCAGCTCAGGGCACAAGGTGAGACCCACATTGGACAGACAGCCTTTCCATTGCAGGACACTCACACACACCCACATTCACTCATATTTGGACAATTTAGACATGCCTGTTTATTTCATGTGTATACCTTTGGGATGTGGGAGGAAACTGGAGTACCTGGAGAAAACCCACACAGATGTGGGAAGAGTGTACAAACTCCACATAGACAGTGGCCCTGGCCAGGAATCAACTTTTTTTTCTTTCCCTCAGCAACATTATGACAAAACGACATTGAGCAAAATGTTGTTATTTGAGGACCTGCTGTCCGGGGCATATACGTGGTGACGACAGGATGAGCAGAAGCTACGTTATACAGGGACTTGTGGGCCAATGAAAGGAGTTTAGATTTGCCCCTGGGTCAAAGGAGGGAAGATATTGGAGAGTCGAGACAGGAGGTTCATGTCAGCTGGCAGAAGACACAAAGGGCTTCTTATTTTTATTTTTTTAAACCATATGAGTAGAAGAGTACATATTCTAGCCCTCCCCGGTTTGTTTTTTCTAACAGCATAGAAGCCTTCTCAACTGGAAACAGTTTAGAGATGGAGCAAAGCCTCAGGGAAGATAAAAAAGAGGAGGATGTGAAAGTTACCGCTAGAGCAGGCTTACACTGAGCACCTGACCTTGTCCAGCTGCCTTGCTATTCATTTTGCACCAGATGCCACGCAGCCAGCACTGAACTGCTGTGGGAAGAAGACCGTGGACAGGACCATTTTGAGTTCATGAGAGCAATACTTCCTTCCCCCCCACCCCCATTAGCAGAGTTTAAAGCTCAAGAAGGGAATTTATGTTTGAGATGATAAAAAGAAGTCAAAGAATTGATCAGAAGCTTGGCTGGAGACCTGGGCCTTAAAATCTTCCAAAGACAAAATGTCTAGATTCTGAAAAGTGGCAGAAAGTGTGAATGAATGCTTTCTTTAGTAATATGCTCATTTTAAAAGGATATTTGTATTTCGCCAAAAATAGTTTTTCCAAATTTGGGGATTTTGTATTAAGTGTGGTTTAAATTTCAAAAGATGATTTTTAAAACAATGCATAATATGCAATAAAACTGGAAAATGTATGGCTTTACCTTGGTTTTAAAGAATATGTCTTGTGTTTCATTCTGTACTGAGACATGCAGTTATTAGAAAGTACAAAATTGGGATTTTGGGGCATAGCAAGAATTTGGATTTCCGTATTAAGATAAAAATAGCTAAAGTCTATGCAGATGTGATAAAACATGTGATTTCAATTTAAAATGTACTCATACAACGCAACAGCAAAAATACCCGCCTTAATTAAAAAATGGGCAGAGGCTCTGAATAGACGTTTTCCCAAAGAAGACATACAGATGGCTAACAGGCACAAGAAAGATGCTCAATATCATTAATCATCAGGGAAATGCAAATCAATACTACAATGAGATATCATCTCACACCTGTAAGAAGACTATCATAAAAAAAAAATAAAAATGAAAAACAAGAATTAACAAGTGTTGGTGAGGATGGGGACAAAAGAGAGCTCTTGTGTCCTATTGGTGGGAATGTAAATTGGTGCAGCCACTATGGAAAACAGTATGGAGGATCCTCAAAAAATTAAAAATTGAACTACCACATAATCTGACAATTCCACTTCTCACTATTTATCCAAAGAAAATGAAAACACTCATTCAAAAAGATATATACACGCCTATGTTCATTGCAGTATTATTTGCAATAGCCAAGATATAGAAACAAGTGTGAATGGAATACTATGCAGTCATAAAAAAGAATGGAGTCTTGCCATTTATGACTTTTTGACAACATGGATAAAACTTGATGGCATTATGCCAAGTGGAATACGTCAGGTAGAAAAAGAAAAATATTGTATGATCTCATATGTGGAATCCAAAAAACAAATAAACAAAACAAAAAACATAAGCCCATAAATACAGAGAATAATTGGTGGTTATCAGAGGGGAGGAGGGGAGGGAGTGGGAACAATGGGTAAAGGGGGTAAAAGGTACAACTTCCAGTTATAAAAAAACGTAAGTCATGTGGATGTAATGTACAACTTGGTCACTATAGTTAATATTGTACTGCATACTCGAAAGTTACTAAGGGAATAAATCTTAGAAGTTCTCATCACACACACACATACACAAAAATAAAAAAAATGTTTTGTAACTATGGTAACTAGACTTATTGTGATGATTGTTTCTCAATATATACTAACATCGCATCATGTTGTACACCCCAAACTAATATGCTATCTGTCAATTATACCTCAACAAAAAAGAAAAAAGAGTCAACTGCCTTTCTATATACCGGCAATGAACAAGCAGAATTTGAAAGTAAAAGTACAATACCATTGACATTAGCACCTTCATAAATTAAAACTCAGGTATAAATCTAACAAAACATGTACAAGATCTATATGAGGAAAAACATAAACTTGATGAAACAAATTTAAAAACTAAATAAATGGAAAGATATTGTATGTTCATGGATAGGAAGACTCAATATTGTCAAAGTTTCAGTTCTTTCCAATTGGATCTACAGAGTCAATGCTATCCCAATCAAAATTCCAGCAAGATATTTTGCAGACATTGACAAACTGATTGTAGAGTATCTATGGAGAGGGAAAAGACCTACAACTGCCAATACAACATTGAAGGAGAAGAAGAAAGTTGGAGGATTGATACTACCCAACTTTAAGACTTACTGTAAAGCTACAGTAACCAAGACAGTATAGACACATAGAATAGATGTATAGATCAACAGAACAGAATAGAGAGCCCAGAAATGACCCACAAAAATATAAACTGATTAATAAACTGATTCTTGACAAAAAAGCAAAGACAATACAATGGAGAAAAGGTAGTATTTTCAACAATTGGTGCTGGAACAAACAGACATCCACCTGCAAAAAAATAAATCTAGACACAGACTTTACATCCTTTGCAAAAAATTAACTCAAAATGAGTCATAAACCTAACTGTAAAACACAAAACTATAAAACTTCCAGAAGCTAAGATAGGAGAAAATTTAGGCTTTTGGATATGGTGATGCCTTTTTAGATACAACACCAAAGACATGATTCATGAAATAAATTATTGACAAACTGGACTTCATTAAAATTGAAAACTTCTGCTCTGTGAAACACTCTCAAAAAAAGAAAAAAATGAGTAGACACACCATAGATTGGGAGAAAATATTTGTGAAAGATATATTTGATAAAGGACTTCTATCCAAAATGTACAAAGAACTCTTATAACTCAACAATAAGTAAACAAACAATCTGATTTAAAAATGATCAAGAGATCTGAACAGATACCTTACCAAATAAGATATACCGATAGCAAAGAAGCTCCACATCACATGTTATCAGGGAAATGCAGACCAAAACAACAATGAGAAACCACTACACACCTATTAGAATGACCAAAATCTAGAATTCTGCCATGTGTAGAGATACGAACTCTCACTTGCTGCTCATGGGAATGCAAAATGGTATCGTCATTTTGGAAGACAGTTTGTCAGTTTCTTTTATTTTTTCAGTTTGTCAGTTTCTTGCACAAATAAACATATTCTTACCATAAGATTTAGCAACCTCATTACTTGGTATTTACCCAAATGAGTTGAAAACTTATGTCCACACAAAAACCTTCACATAGATATTTACAGCAGCTTTATTCAGAATTGCCAAAACTTGGAAGTTACCAAGATGCCCTTAGTAGGTGAATGGATAACTAAACTTTGGTACATTCAGACAATGTAATACTGAGTGCTAAAAAGAAATGAGCTATGGAATCATGACAAGACGTGGAGGAACTTTTAATGTGTATTACTAAGTGAAAGAAGCTAATCTGAAAAGGCTACATGCATACCGTATGATTCCTAGACTATATGACATTCTAGAGAAAACAAAACTATGGAGACAGTAAAAGAATCAGTGGTTGCCATGAGTTAGTGGGGAAGGAGGAATAAATAGGTGGAGCACAGAGAATTTTTAAGGTAGTGAAACTACTCTGCATTATACTGTAACTGCTCTGCACGATACTATAATATATTTATTATATATTTGTCAAAATCTATAGAATGTACAACACCAAGAGTGAACGCTAATGTAGAGCATGGACTTTGGGTGGTACTTATGTGTCAGTGTAGTGTCATTGATTATAACTAGTGAGCCACTCCGGTACCAGATGTTGACAGTAGGGAGACTGTGCTTGCGTGGAGCCAGGGGGAAGATGGGAACTCTCTGTACCTACTGCTGAATTTTGCTGTGAACCTAAAACTGCTCTAAAAATAAGGTCTTTAAAGAATGTTAGAAGGATGCCAATCCTGCTATCTTTTTAAATCTTGGCAGCTTAGCCAATAAAGCATGTTATTTTTCAATAGTATCCATGATGGTGACTGTAGGATTATAATAGGAATATGTATATGTGTGTATATATATATATATATATATACACACACACACATATATGTATATTCAAAAGTGAGACAAGAATGAGTTTTCTTTTTCTCTTAGAAAAAGTGAAACTTCTGCTCATAGTTCCAAGTACTTTTAAAAATTTCCCTCTTCTGAGTGGTGGAAATGGGCTGTTCATGGTGTTCCTATTTCTTGACAAAATCTTGTAAAAGTGCCATGATTCAGGGATCTTACTTCTGATAATGGTGTTGCCAACATGGCTGTAGAGAAACTTCTTCAGGGTGACATGAGGAGTCTTTGTTAATTAGTGCCTGTCTGTGTAATGTGAATGAGTGATGGTGACCCAAGAAGGTTCTTTTTTCATAAAAGTAGAAAAAGATGGTCAATAAATTTAATAAAATAAATTGAAAAAGAAAATAATGCAGATTTTAAGAGAGAAAATTAAAGAGCTTTGTGGAAATACATATTCATGACACATACATACTTTTTCAGGGAAAATTATATTGGAAGATTAAAAAAATTCTTTGTCAACTGCTACTCTATCCCAACACCCCTCCACTGAAAAAAAAAAAAGTAGAAAAAGATGTATGACGAAACACGGCAGGAGTTCCTGCCTGTGCAAACAGACAAAGTTCTGTTGGGCAATTTTTCTTTTTCTTTTCTTTATTTAAAAAAAAAATCATTAAAAAATTTCGGTCTTTGTAGTTTTTAACAAGGACTAAAAAAGTTTAAGAATTTTTCTTTGATGGGATAAGCAAGCACATAGTGAACAAAAGAAAAAGATAACTATTTTAAGGAGATGGCCTGTAGTTTCTACTAGTTGCATGCTGAAGGGGAACCTCGGGGTTGCCAATGTTTCAACCATATGCTTCAAAATGTTGAAAAGACATGTGGTTTCTCAAACATCACATATTTGACAGAACTCTTTCCGGTCTTTTCCCCAGTACAAACAGGGATTTCAAAAAGCTGACATCATTGTGCTGGGACATTGTACGAGACGTTTAACAGCCAGAGAATCACAGCGGGCCATGCTGCCTAGCAAATTTAAAACTCTTTGTAATACTCAGTAATGATATTTAAAAGGAAGTTTACAGGTTGCACTCCCCCAAAGCTGTTGCAGAAAAATGAGAATTGCACTTGTCGTGGAGACAGGCATCAGGAGTCCAGTGCCCTAAGGATGGGCTGGGCCACGTCCGGGATCAGCACTGCCTTCCGACTGCTACACCAGTGGTCACTAAATGTTTTTGCAGTTTTACTGTTACCTTCCGGTCACTCCCTTGCTTTCCACATAGATGAGCTTTCTGGGGATTATGTCAGGCTGAAGGTCGTCTTCACACCGTCTCTGGGGGTTTCCTCATGTTATTGTTATAATTATTAATGTTCCAGTTCACATTTCTAAGCAAAGTTGCCTTTTATTCTGTAATGCTCTCTTTTTTTTCATCAGAAATCCTGAAAATGGGAAGAGTATAACCATTTGTATGAAAAAAATACAAACAATAAATGCATTTTTTTTTTATTTTTTTTTTAATTACAGGAGAAATGAAGGAAGGTAAGCGTTTTGGGAGGGTCTTCTATGTGGCAAGCCTGGTGATTGACACTGTATCTTCATCATTTTATTTAATTCTTACAGCAGCCTTTGCAAAGTTGAGGATAATAACACACAGAGAGATGAAACACTTTGTCTAGTTCAGGATAGCCAGGTCTGTCTCGCTGTCTGTCTAGATAGCCTGATTCAAAATTGAACACGTTTTTTAATCTCTTTTGAATGGGAGGCCGCATGGATTGGAAAGAGAGCACTATCTGAGACCTTGGGCAGGACTCTTGGTTCCTATTTCTCATTTACTCTTGGTATAATTTCTCATTTTCTGTAAGAAGAAGCAATGTAATAACGTGTTCTCCAAAGCTTGCAGAACAGGTTCTTGAGAGATTGCCATTGGTGACATGGTGGTTGGTGTTGCAAGCCTGGGATCAAGGCTTCCTTTTTCGACAGTGGGAGAACTGGGCAGCCACACTTTAGATTGATTGACAGGGAAGTGATAGAAGAAGTGGTAAGAAGTAACTGGAGCTCAAGGGACATTTTTGTGGGGGAGGCCCGTTCACTCCCATTAAAGGGCACCAGGCAGATAAGTGGGGAAGACTGACATTGCATGCCTCTGAGCTCCCCCTTTCCTTTCCAGAATAGTTAACATAGATCTTCAAGGGCAGTCAGTAGCAGCCAGTGCCCATCAAATCCTTTTCATGTGTCTAGCATTGTACGCCAACCTCTTAAATCTCATTCAATTATCACAGTAACCCTACAAAGTAGGTACGCTTGTTGTTTCCCTTTTACAGAGAGGGCAACTGAGGATTTGAATGTCTTGCTCAAGATCACAGAGCTAGTAGTTAAATAAATAACCTGGCTTCTTTTTTTTAACCTAGCTTTTAATTACTAACCCATCTGTACCACTTCCATAGGCTTCTGTATGTTTTCACAAAATTGTGAACCCTGGTTTCCCTTAGCTGAGAGGCTTTCAGGTTGAGAAGCTTAAAATAGTTCAGGAATGCTCTGAGGAACTTAATCCCATTTTCATCAGAATTATTAATATAACATTAACCTGATTTTATTGTTTCAACCCTTTAACCCCCAATCTGTTCCAGAACCTCCAGCGAGTTACACTTTCACTGTGCCTGTCAACTCAGGTCTTAAGAAGAGTATGATAAATCATGGTGTATAATTCTTTTTGGATTCTGCTTGATAGTATTTTGTTGAGAATTTTTATCTCTATTTTCATAAGGGATATTGGTTTGGCATTTTTTGTTGTTGTTGTTGTTGTTTTTTACGTTGTCCTGTCTTTGTTCAATTGACATATCAGGGTAATCGCCTTTTAGATTGAATTAAGAAGTTTTCTTCCCTCTTTTATTTTTTTAGAAGAGTTTTGTGGAAGATTGGTATTAATTCCTCTTTAAACATTTGGAAGAACTCACCAATGAAGCTACTTGGGTCTAGGCTTTTCTTTGTGGGAAGATTTTTGATTATAAAGTCAATCTCTTTACTTTTTTAAAAAAAGTTTCTTTTACTTTTTTTAATATATTTTTATTGGCAAATATTGGGGAACAGTATGTTTTTCCAGGACCCATCAGGTCCAAGTCAATTCGTTGCTTTCAATCTAGTTGTGGAGGATGCAGTTCATTGGCCCTTGTAGGAATCGAACTGGCAACCTTGGTGTTATGAGCACCGCTCTCTAACCAACTGAGCCAACTGGCTGCCCCAATTTCTTTACTTCTTATGGGTCTATTCAGATTTTCTATTTTTTTGTCTTGAGTTAGTTTCAGTAGTTTATGCCTTACTAGGAATTCATCATTTCTTCTAGGTTAGCTAATTTATTGGCATACAATTTTTTATAGTATTTCCTTATAATTCTGTTATTTTTATAAGGTTGGTAGTAATGTCCTCTTTTTCATTCCAGATTTAAGTATTTCATTTGAGGTTTTTTTTCTTGGTCAGTCTTAGCTAATGGTTAGTCAATTTTGTGGATGTTTAAGAAGAACCAACTAAAACAATTCCTTTTTCTATTATTTTTCTATTCCCTATTTCTACTCTACTCATCATTATTTTCTTTCTGCTTGTTTTAGGCTTAGTTTGCTCTTCTTTTTCTGGTTTCTTAGATTAAAAAATTAGGTTGTTGATTTGATACAGTCATTTATAGCTATAAATTTCCCTCTAAACACTGCTTTCACTACATCCTATTTTTAGTATGTTTCATTTTCATTTGTCCCAGAGTACTTTCTAATTCCTCTTGTGATTTCTTCTTTGACCCATTTGGTTATGTAGGGCTATAATGCTTAATTTTCACATATTTATGAGTTTCCCAAATTTACTTTTTGATTTATAATTTTATTCCATTATGGTGGGAGGACATGCTTTGTATGATTTAAATCTTTGTTAATTTATGGAGGTTTGTTTTATGGCCTAGTAAGGATCTATCATATAGAATGCTCTGCATGCACCTGAAAAAATGGTGTATTCTGTTGTGTTGGGTGGAGTGTTATTTAGATGTACATTATATCTAGTCAGTTTATGGTGTTGCTCAGGTCTTGTATTTCCTTTTTAATCATCTTCCTACTTGTTCTATCCATTATTGAAAGTGAAATATGTGAGTCTCAAATTGTTATTGTTGACTTGACCATTTCTCTTTGTAATTTTTCAGTTTTTACTTGATGAATTTTTAGGTTCTGTAGTTACGTGCATACGAGGTTGGACAATTAAGTTCACGAACTTGTTGCAATGATGTTGCTAACCTCTTTTGATATCAGAGGGATTATTCATTATGAATTTGTACCAACTGGACAAACAGTTAACCAAGTTTACTATTTGGAAGTGCTGAAAAGGCTGCATGAAAAAGTTAGACAACCTGAACTTTTCACCCACAATTCATGGCTCTTGCATCACGACAATGCACTAGTTTACACAGCGCTGTCTGTGAGGGAGTTTTTAGCCAGTAAACAAATAACTGTATTAGGACACCCTCCCTACTCACCTGATCTGGCCCCCAATGATTTCTGTCTTTACCCAAAGATAAAGGAAATATTGAAAGGAAGACATTTTGATGACATTCAGGACATCAAGGGTAATATGATGACAGCTCTGATGGCCATTCCAGAAAAAGAGTTCCAAAATTGCTTTGAAGTATGGACTAAGCGCTGGTGTCAGTGCATAGCTTCCCAAGGGGAATACTTCGAAAGTGACCATAGTGATATTCAGTTATGAAGTATGTAGCACTTTTTCTTGAATGAGTTCGCGAACTTAATTGTCCAACCACGTATGTTTTTAATTGTTTCTTATTACTGATAGATGTGCTCTTTTATCATAAAATGTTCTTTTGTCGTAAAGTCTATTTTGTCTGATATTCGTGTGGCCATTCCAGCTTGCTTTTAGTTACTCTTTTAGTTACTTTATATCTCTCTTTTTAGCCATTTATTTTCAGCTTAATTTTGTCTTTGAGTCTAACATAAATCTCTTGTAGATAGCATATAGTTCAATTGTGTTTTTCTTTTAAATTCATTCGTTCAATCTCAGCCTTTTAATTAGAATGTGTGATTTATTTACATTAATGTAATTACTGATATGGTAGGATTCAAATCTGCCATTTTTCTCTTTGTTTTTCTCTATTTCTTATGTCTTTTTTGTTCCTCTGTCCCTCCATTACTGCCTTATTTTTTATGAAGTAGATATTTTCTAGGGTACCATTTTAATACCCCCCCTTTTACTACAATTTTGAGTTATTTTCTTAGTGTTTGCTATGGGAATCACAATGAATAACTTATAATAATCAGTTTAGATTAATACCAATTTAATTTTAATTGTATACAAAAACTTTGCTCTTTTATATTTGTTTCATCACCCATCTTTTCTGCTATTATTATCATGCAAGCTATATCTTTATACATTATAGGCCAATTCAAACTTTGCTTTATGCAGTTGTCTTTTATACACCAAAATATGTATTTATATTTGTTTTGTATATTTCTCTATGTAGTTACCTCTTCTGATGCTCTTTATTTCTTTATGTGAATTTTAATTACTGTCTAGTGTCCTTTCATTTCGACCTGAGGACTGTCTTTAGTATTTCTTATAGGACAGGTCTGCTAGTGATGTATTCTCTCTGTTTTTATTTATTAGGAGATGTCTTAGCTTCTCCTTATTTTTGAAGGATAGTAATGTTGGATATAAAATTCTTGGTTGAAAATCTTTTTCCTTTGGCACTTTGAACATGTTATCCCACTGTCTTCCAGTTTCCATGCTTTCTGATGAGGAGTCAGCCATTAATCTTATTGCATGTCCCTTGTATGTAATGAATCACTCTTCTCATTGCTTTCAGGACTCTTTTTGCTTTTATCTTTTGATAGTTTGACTATGATGTGTCAACTGTGGATCTATTTGAGCTTTCCTGCTTGGAGTTCTTTGAGCTTTTTGGATGTGTAGATTTTTGGTTTTCATCAAATTTGGTAAGTTTTTATTGATTATTTCTTCAAATATTTTTTCTGTCTCCCTCTTCCACCCCCACCCCCTGGGGTTCCTATTGTGCAAATATTTTTACACATAATGATGTCTGACAGGTCTTTGAGGAACTGTTCATTTTTCTTCATTCTTTTTTCTTTCTGTTCCTCAGACTCGGTAATCGCTATTGACCTATCTCCCAGTTTTTTGAGTCTTTGTTCAGCCAGCTGAAATCTGTTATTACATTCCCTGCTGACTTTTTAAATTTCAGTTATTGTTCCTTTCAACTTCAGAATTTCTATTTGGTTCTTATAATTATTTATTTTAAATAATTTCCCTTTATTGATGTTATTTATCCGATAAGACATTGTTCCTTTAGTTTCTTAGACATAGTTTCCTTTGTTTCTAGGAGTATATTTATAATAGCCAATTTGAAATCTTTGTCTAATAAGTCAACATTTGAGCCTCTCTGGGACAGTTTTCATTAACTGTTTTTTATCCCCTGTATATGGACCACTTACAAGGTGTGACAATTAAGTTCACAAACTCATCCTAGAAAAAATGCTACATATCTCATTGCTGAATATCACTATGGTTACCTTCGAAGTACTCCCCTTGGGAAGCTATGCACTGACATCAGCGCTTAGTCCACCCTTTAAAGCAATTTTGGAACTCTTTTTCTGGAATGGCCATCAGAGCTGTCATCATATTACCCTTGATGTCCTGAATGTCATCAAAATGTCTTCCTTTCAATATTTCCTTTATCTTTGGGTAAAGATAGAAGTCATTGAGGGGCCAAATCAAGTGAGTAGGGAGGGTGTTCTAATACAGTTATTTGTTTACTGGCTAAAAACTCACTCACAGACAGTGCTGTGTGAGATGGTGCACTGTTGTGATGCAAGAGCCATGAATTGTTGGCGAAAAGTTCAGGTTGTCTAATTTTCATGCAGCCTTTTCAGCACTTCCAAATAGTGAACTTGGTTAACTGTTTGTTTAGTTGGTACAAATTCATAGTGAATAATCCCTCTGATATCAAAAGAGGTTAGCAACATCATTGCAACAAGTTCATGAACTTTATTGTCAGACCTCGAACACTCCTGTTTCTTTGAATGTCTTATAAATTTTTGTTGTTAAATACTACATTTAAAATAAAATAATGTAGCAACTCTGAAAATCAGACCAGACCCCTTAACCATAGTTTGTTGTTTTTGCTGTTTTGTTTAGTGACTTTCCTGAATTAATTCTATAAAGTCAATAGTCTTTGTTGTGTATGGCCACTGAAGTCTTTGCTCAGTTCACTTTAGTGATCAGCTAATAATTGGACAGCAACGTTCTTAAATGCCTTGAGACAGTAAGTCTCTCAGCCTTTGCCAAGGCTTTTCTTGGCAAAGCCCCTTGTTGGGAATTTTTCATTGAAATTATGTTGGGAGATAATTTCATTGCTTGGCAGGCAGTTTACAACACTACCTTAGCCGTCACTTTCTGCTTGTGCAGAATCTTCAGGCTAGCCAGAGGTGGAAAAATTGGGGCATTCTCAGATATTTCCTGGGCATGCTCATAGCTCTGTATATGCACATGGCCTTTTAATTTTCTGGGAATCTGTTGTTCTTTTCAAATCCCCTATGGATTTCTTTTCCCCCAGTTTTCTTTTAAATATTTTTGGTTAGCTTCTTATTTGCCCAACTGTTATTGCTATTTTAGACAGCGGTAGTGTTCAATAATTGCAATGGATTGCTTTTGACAAGCACTGTGGGGGAAAAGGCTAGTCCACTGAGCAAGTTCTGAGTTAAGTCAAGTGAAGACAAGACTTCTGAGTGGAGTTCTTCAGGGAGCTGTCAGGCAGGTCATATAATGACAATTCTTTGAGAATGGAATTTTTGGGGAGTCCCAAACCTGTTCTGCCACCCCCAGTGACTTTTAGGCTGCTGGTATTAACAACCGTTGTGTTTATAAGGTTATTTGGTTTTAAGACTACTGTGGGAATGGGAATAGGGAAAATTAAAATTTCACAATGCTTTCTTTTCTTATAGCGATTCAGCCATTTCTTTCGAGGAAATAAGAAAAATCAGAGTGTCTCAGGCCTTTGATTTCCAGAATTATGAAGAAGTTGAATTTGATAATTTTTGCCAATGCTTTTTATTGTTTTTATGGAGAAATACATTTAGGAGGGTTTTGTCTGTTGTTTTGTCAAGATCTATTTTCTCCCTTCCTTCCTTCCTTCCTTCCTTCCTTCCTTCCTTCCTTCCTTCCTTCCTTCCTTCCTTCCTTCCTTCCTTCCTCCCTTCCTTCTTTGTTTTTCACAGACAAAAGCAGTTATACTAAAACTTGTGCAGCAGAGGAACAGAAATTCCCTACTTTCTTTCTTTATCTCCCCACCTCCCAAGTCTGCTATTCAATTTTGATCACAGTATTTGTCTTTGAAAAGTGTCACATGGTCTTCTGATCCTTCACTTAATCCATTAACTCTTAAAGAGAAAGGGATTTGAGTATAAATGTCTTATCTTTCAAGTCCACACTCTTATTAACCGATGTACTCTAGAGCCTTGATTAAAAGTGTGCTCCCAAGACCAGCAGCACTAACCTGGCCAGGGAGTTCCCCAGAAATGAAGAATTTCAGGCTTCACCCCGGACTTACTGAGTCAGAATCTGCACATTAAAATTCTAGAGAATTTCCCACTTTAGATCATAACATTTAATTTAGTTGTGAATGTCCTGCAACTCATATGTTATTTATTAATGTTGCACTTTTTAAATGAATTGAATTTTTTATTGAAACCTAACAAAAAGTCTGTTTTATAAGGATTTGAATACAGTGTAAAATTGCCACCACTTTTCTGAGGATATAACTATGGCCAGGGCTGGCTCTTCACCACATTCTGATGTCATCCTTTCTTCATGTCCCCTTCTTCCTCATCCTCTCTCTTACTGCTTGGGAACTGATTAGGACCCAAGGATTTTGACTCTGCAGACCTGAGGGACATGGTTATACCTCCACTGGACTACAAAATCAAATGCAATAACCATGTTTTTGTCTGTATGTTTTCCTGTGAAGCCCAGGCTTGAGTTCAAGCCACCAGGCAGTGGTGCCAGACCTCATGCTGAGCATCAAGTGAGAGAAACAAGCAGCGCATTTTTTCCTCCCTACAGTCCAGCAACTCCAGGAAACCATAAGAAACAGAGGGCAAGGAAAGACCAGCAGCCTGATAATCATGTAGGAGTTTAAAGGGTTTAGGATTGGGCCCAAATCAAGTCAGGGGTACCAGGTATCTCAAGAATTAGGGCTTTTCAGATGTAATTCATCAGAATTCATTACATTCTTATCATGCCAGACCACAAGAATCTTTCTTGAGGGAATTGTCTTACCTCTAAAAACATGGCAAGTATTCTAGGTTTCCCAGGCTGTTGCATTTTATTTTTGAAGAATTAATAACTGGGGATATCACTGGCAGGGGAGGATTTCAAACCAAGCAAGAAGGAGTGGATGGACCATGGCAGCCCATTCTTGCAGGGCCCATCAAGTTACCCAGCCAGGCAGCGTAGTCATATACAGGACCAGAAGCGCTCTACAAAGGTGCAAATCTCACTTTTTATCTGAAAACAAAACAAAACAAAAAAAACAAAAAACAACAAAAACGGATTCTTGGTCCAATCAATAGCCTGATGAGTCTGAACTCTCATGTTGATAAAGCCTGACATGAAAACTCTACCCAGTTGGTATACATTTAAGAAATCGGCAATGCCTTTTTTCAACAGATATCTGAAAAGTTCTGAGAGCAGGTTTTGACTAATTCTTTTAAGTTATTATCGACTGCTAGGTGTTTCTTGGGTTGTTTTGAAGTCATAGCTTTCTGGAACCAGGGAACCTTGGACTAGATTAAGCTTCCTGTACCATTGATGTCACTAAATGGACCCTTGAGACGGTGTCCCAGATACTGCATCAGGCCTCTCCACATACAACTTTTCTCTTCCTCTCTCCCCTTCTCCTTCCTCTTTCCCTCTCTTGTCTCCCACTTCTCTCTCTGCTTTTCATTTCTCATAAGGAATGTAGTCAATAATATTGTAATAACTATGTATGGTGTCAGATGGGTACTAGATTTATCGGGGTGATAGATGAGAGGGTGTTGGGGGACACGGTGAAAAATGTGAAGGGATTAAGAAGTACAAATTGGTAGTTACAAAATACTCATGGGGATGTAAAGTAAAGCCTAGGGAATATAATCAGCAATGTGGTAATAACGAAGTATAATACCAGGTGGGTACTGGACTCGTCAAAGGGATCACTCCTTAAATTATACAAATGTCTAACCACTATGGTGTACACCTGAAATTAATATAATATTGAATGTCAACTGTAATTGAAAAATTTAAAAATGGGGGGAAGGTGAAAGGGAATAAGAGGTTCAAATTTTCAGGTATAAAACAAGTCATAGGGATGTATTGTACAGCATGGGGAATACAGTTGATAGTGTGGTACAGTGTCAGACGGTTGCTGGACTTACTGTGGTGATCACTTCTTTAGGTATATAAATGTTGAATAACTATTCTGTACACCTGAAACTAATATGATATTGTATGTTAGCTATATTTTAATAAAAATATTCAAAAAAGAAAAAATTACAAAATATTTTCTATAATTATTAGTCATTTTCATAATAATTTGAGTATCTAAACTTAAGTTTCCAAGCATATATTAATTCACTTGAACTAGTTAGTTGTATAACTGACCCTATTGTTCCCTCTTATCTAAACAAAACATATTGAAAGTTGTGAGTACTTGGCTGTATTAAAATATTGGAAATGACTATGCATTAGCTGAATATCTTCCTATTAGGACTTAGACCTGGTGTCAAATCAGAGCAGTTATGTTCTTCCCTAAGAACCCCCACACAAACAAGGGTAAATATGGTGGTGGGTTTCAGTACAGTTATCTCATCTGCAGGGCTGTGAAGAGTTTTCCCAAACACCAATGATCAGTTTTTGTCTTTCTGTGTAAGTCTTGGCACAACCTTTGTATCTTTTGAAGTTGGAGTCAGATTTGAAAGCCTTTTTTCCCCTTGCTCTTTCTTCTTCTGACCCTGGCTTCTACAGCTTTCTCTTTGACAACTGATTTGCTTCCTCATGTGCAACCTCACTTGACTTTCCTGAAAGGAAGAGAAGGCTAGAAAGTCAAACACTCCCACTTTTCATCACAGGTTCATGGCATTTTCCCTACTCGTATCCTCTCCAGATTGTCTAATTACTGACACATGCACATACTGGCACATAGGTTTAAGTTAATCTCTGTTAATATGACTACCCTAACTACACATTTCGATATCTTCACTTGGTATTATTCCTGCCTCTGAGGTTGCCAAATAGAGCAAATGTCTTTTCTAACAGTAATTTAATTTTTCTTATACCAGCATGATAATCAAATCAGGAAAATCCTTTCCGGTGACAAGTTCTGTTACAGACAAATCTTCGATCCATGCAAATAGAAGGTGTGATGGACAGTCACAAAAGAAAAAAGTTCCTCACTCATGTGCAATTTTTGAGCTTTTCACTTGGGTGGGTTTGTGTTCTGTGTTGACTAGATCGTTGGAAATCCCCACCTGCAATTTGCAGTAAATTTCTACTGAGAGGCCAGAAAGTTCATTCATTTTGTGATTAACCTAACCTCTCACTGTGTGTGGGTTTTAAATTGTCCATAAGTGAGTAACAAAGTGAAACTCTTTATTAATTTAAATTGAGAAAACTTGATTAAATTATACCTCAAAATCAACGTTCTTTCCCTCCTTTGGTCCTTCAGTGTTGCTTTGTTCATGGCAGCTGCTGACTAAGGGAGAAGACATTGATGTTGGTCAGCATAGACTCTGTTGACCGAGGATGATTTTAGGGCCCAAGGACTTGGAGAATTTTCTAGATAACCTGGAAGAGAAAGCTCTGTTCTCTTGGGCTTCTGTGTTCTACCTTTCTCTTCTTGCATAGTGTTCCTTTTTCCTTCTGGTGAATTCTCCTGAATAATATTATTGTTTGTCTTTAGTACTCTCCTCCCTGGTTTGACCAATTTCCTCCTTGTTTGCTGAGTAATGTTTCACATTTTCCTGAGGTCAGTGCCTGGCTCACTGGCAAGGAACCTCAGCAACAGAAAACAACAAAACAGACTTTTCACTGAAAATTCTTAAAATGTAACCTGAGGAAGAGTGAAGTTTTAAGCTGAGTGAAAACAGAGTTTGACCACAAATTCTTGTTGCCATGGATGTGGAGCTTCACTTGTTTTTCTGACTCTGTGTCTGTGGTGTGTGTGTGTGTGTGTGTGTGTGTGTGTGTGTGTGTGTGTGAAAGAGAGAGAGAGAGAGAGGCACTATATGTGTCTGTGTGTAAGTTCTGACTTTTATGCTCTATTTGCATGCATTCATTCGTTTATTCTCACCTTCTCCCCTTTACATGATTTCAAAGTAATTTTTTTTCAATGACTCCTGCCATTTAAAGCACCATCAGAACTGATGGTCAGGCAGTCCACAGAGGTACAGGTGTGATGATTGTCAAATATGGAAATGCTCTGTACCTGATGACAAACAACTGTTGCCACAAACCCTATCTGAGTGTTCCTTTGCTGCCAAGGGGTCCCCAGACCAACCCCCCATCCAGCTCCTATGGGGTTCATACCTGGCAGAGTTGTGAGCAGGTCCTCTGGGATCCTACTTTGATGTAATGCTGCCTGTATGCACTCTACTTAACTTGGTGTCCTCTAGGCTGTGCCAGTGTTTTCATATTTTGATTATCACTTCCTGAAAACAAAAGTAACTGAGAGAGTACATGGTTATTTAGCCAATTTTAGTTCTGGAATTCAGCCAAGATTTGTGAAAGGAGCACAAGAAGTCCCTGAACCGTGAGAATAGATTCCACAAAGTCCAAACACTAATGATCACATGCTTTCCTCGTAAGAAAGAACTTTGTGACAATTTAGATGGTCACAATATGGATCCAGTTATCTTGCTGAAGTGAACTTCCTGTCACTAGAAGCAGACTTGAATGACCTCTAAGGCCCCTTCCAAGCAAATGATATTTAAAAAATAGTAAACATTGCAAAATTGTTTCACAAAGTGCTACCTAGTATGTTACATGAGATTCATTAAGAGATGAATAAGTAAAGAACCAGGTGCTACGTTAAGGCTTCTGTTTCCCTGTTTTCAGTTTAGACATGTGGTGGCTGCAAGAGTAAACTGAATATAGTGTAAGCCTGTAATTACGGGACTTTATCCTGGGGCACCGGTCATCTGTGGCAACCAAGAGGACGTGGGATGAAATGACGAACATGTGTGGAAGATATCAGGATGTTGGGGAGGGAAGTGGTTCGATTCCTGGAATAAGCAGTTGAGCTTTGTAAGTGCAATAACAACAATGAAGGGAGGATTTATTTTCTGGGATAAAAACTGCGATGGAAGGAATTCCTAGTCTCCTGAAGTAGATGAGGTGGCTATTGCTATGAGTCACTCTGGAGGGACATAAACTCTGGAGTTTGGAGTCCAGGCGAAGTGGCTCCAGTATCCAAGGTTTGTCTTGTGAAGAAGGTTGTAGGTAAGCTGTTGAGAGTAAAGGAAGCAGAAGCAGGGTGTTGGCTGCTGCAGTGACTTCTTGCAAGTTAACTAACTTGAATGTGCTTCAGTTCTCTCCCTTGTAAAATGGGGATTATAATATTTCCTCCCTGTACCTTTTCTTAGCAATTATAAGTTATGTGGTTGGTCGTGACCAGTGTCAGTAATGATTTTTGCTAGGAGCCCAAGAAGCAAAGTGGCTCCTTGGAAAGGTGAACATCTTGGGGGACTGTAGCTATGAGACCCCTTGGGACCCCACATGCTCTCTGATAAAATCTGGTTGGATTGTATACCTTTCCTAAATTTACAAAATATTTCAAATCCTGGGAAAATTGAAAGAACAGAATAATTAAAACCCATATCCCGCTCTCCTAGATTCACCAGCTATTAACATCTTCACACACACACACTCCTTTTGTAAGCCATCTGAAAGTATGCACGCATCATGACACTTCACTCCTATGATTCTAAATAATGCATGAACAAAGACATTTTTCACTTTCCTATTCAATAATTACAATATTTCTATATTGTGATTATGTTTTCAAGGAAACATAATTCAATAATATCCAACACACAGTCAATAATCAAATTTTCTAAATTGTTTCTAGAATGTCATCAGAGTCAAGGTTAGTGTATTGCATTTAACTGGGTTTTTTTGTGTTTTTTTTGTAGACGTTAGTCTAGAGCAGGCTCTCCTTCACCCTCTGTTCTTTCTTATTGAATCTTTGACATGTCTAGGCCAGATGTCCTGCAAAATATTCTGTGGGTTTCTGTCACTGTTTCCTTCTTAGGTTGTGTTTCCAAGTCAGTCCTTCTAGCTCTCGTTTTATGAGTCATGGACTTGGCTTTGATATTGTAGCCTGAGAGAAGACCTTGCTAAACTCTTAGAGAACTAATAGTAAACCTTTGTACACATTTGAAGGTCCAAACTCATTAATATGCCTTTGTAGGACTCCAGGTTCACTCAGTCCCTACTCAGCACCACCTTAATCTATGCTTAGCACAAAATCAGTCCTACTTGCTATACCAGATCTCTGGATCATTTTAAAATGTGAAGGAGAAAAGGAACAGCGGTGTTTGATTCATTTTTCATCTGCGGTGATTGTGGTGCTCATCTGAGCACCATAAGTAAAGTGGAGGTTGAATGCAGATTTGGAAGAAGAGGATTTGTTGTTTCTAGCTTGGGTATTTGCGAACACATGTTCTCCCCCTCCAGCTTGTCCATAACAGACTGACATACTGTAGGCTGTGAATTGGGCTAAGACTTTGAGTTGTGAAATGTTGAGTACATGGAATGGACAGAAAACTGGGCTATCACTGCCATGAGCCACACCAACATTTACACAGCTCCTCTTATTTCCCCAGGAATCTATAGTCATGGAGACAAAAGGGATCATTTTGCAGATGAAGAAATGAGGCCCAGAGACATGAAGTAATTTGCCCAATGCCACCCAGCTCGCTGGTGGGCAGACCTAGGATTAAAGCCCGTCACCTAGGTGCAGCCTGGGTTTTGTCTGTTATCCACAATGATGGAGTCACTAGATTTCATATTTAGATGCCTGAGGGAATACTTTGAAATGGCAATATGGATGGATCTTGAGAAAACTAAATCAGTCAGACAGAAAATGTCAAGAACCACATTTGACTTCACGCAAATGTGGGATATAAAACCGAAGGCAACAAAGGAACAAGACAAACAAAGAAACAACAACTCATAGACAATGTTTAATAGTTGCCAGAGGGTAAGGGAGGGGGATGGTAGAGGAGAGTAAAAGGGGTCAAATATATGGTGATGGAAGGATATTTGACTTTGAGTGGTAAACACATAATGCAATATATAGATGATATATTATAGAATTTGTATACTTGAAACCTATACAATTTTACTAACCAATGTCACCCCAATAAATTTAATAAAGGTTAACAATGACAAAAACAACAGCAACAAAAGAAAGGGCAAGCGCTGGGGAAGAGAACGTGATTAATGCAGCAGACGTGAGAGACTCTCACAGTAGTTAAAGGAGTGCTCTGCGGCCATCTTCTTGAATCTTCAAACATGGCAAATGTCCATTCTCTATGAAAGGGCAGAGCACTTTGCTTCTTGAAAACTCATCTTTCTGGTCAGCCAAAGTCACAGTTTTTAGACCTTCAGAGTTTGAGTCAAGATACTATGTGTTTGGGCATAAGTGACTTTTCTTGGGTTGCAGTAAGCGTTGGTTGTTTTTTTTTTTTTTTAATTTTATTTTATTAAATTTATTGGGGTGACAATTGTTAGTAAAATTACATAGACTTCAGGTGTACAATTCTGTATTACATCAAACTCTCTTTTGCAGCATTTCCCTTCTGAAGTAATTTTGCAAAAATATCTCTTCCTCCTCCACAGGCATATAAATACCCTTTGCAATTACCAGGTGTCTGTCTTCACTTATTTATTACAGAGGGAGTTTTCAGAAGTTCCAATTATATACCAAATTTCAGATCATGTCCTAGATTGTACTTTGATCTTCAAAATAGAATTTAAGGTAATTTTTCTCAACCAACTTGCAAATATTGCTGTAGTTTTATTTTTGTGTGCGTAAAATGTATTTGTTCAACTAGGTCTCCTTTTTTCATTTTAAAAAATGTGTTTTCAGTTCTCTATGGAAAGGAAGGAAAAAAGGAAAATGTAAAACAAACAAAAACCAGCCACCTGCACTTAGTCACGGTTCATTTTTTTGGCCGGTTGTTTAGGTTTAGGTGAATTTTTAGGTGAAATTTTCAGGCTCTTTTCAATGTTTATGAAAATCTCCTCTGGAAGCAGTGAAAGAAGGGAGAGTCAGAAAGATGCACATCT
The DNA here is from genome assembly GCF_036562045.2 of Rhinolophus sinicus. NCBI lineage: Eukaryota > Metazoa > Chordata > Mammalia > Chiroptera > Rhinolophidae > Rhinolophus > Rhinolophus sinicus. The sequence continues at coordinate 120,424,642 of NC_133755.1, read as the reverse complement.
GTATCAGGTGGATGTTTTGGCTGCAAGTAGCAGAAACAAGCAAACAAACAAACTTTCAGACTGCTTTAAATAATAAAATGTATTGGCTCATATACCGAGGAATCTAAAAATGGGGTGGCCTTCAGGGTGCATTGATCATGTGACTTAATAATGTCCTTTCAGGGACTCATGTATTTTCTTTCTTACCATTCTGCTAATCACAGTGTAAATTTTCTTTTAAGGCTGGTTGCTGTTGGGGTCAAAATATGCTTGTCATTAGCAATTGGAGCCACATGAGTTCTTGTTCAGGTTTAGTTTGAAAGAAAGATCATCTTTTCCTATGGTACTCTCCAGTGTCAGGGACATTTCCCAGAAGATCCCAGAACAAGTCCCCTCATATCACATTAACCTGAATTGAGTCATGCACCCATTTCTGAGCCAATCCCTGTCATGGGGAGAGCACCATGCTTAGGCCTTATTATTTTAGGGTGGATTCCCCAGGAAGCAAACTCTGAGACAATTTGTGTGCAGGAGGTATATTGGAAAGTGCTCTCCAATCAATACTTGTCAGGGAGTGAAGAAAGTAGCATTGGACAAAGGAAGGAGTTAAACAAAAACTTAGTTCCACGGGGAACTCTCGAGCTGAGATGGCCCTTCAGAGCTGTCCTTCCTTGCATCACAACTACTCCAGCTTTGTACCTCACCTTGACCAGTCACTGGATGTGAGCTGACTGCAGTGATACCGTGTGGCCTTGGGCAAGGTAGCTTTCTTTGGCTTGCCTTTCCAGGGCAATTCCTAGAGAGAGACTAAGATGAGAGCCATCAATTACCAACACTCATAGCAGCTGGGGGGAATAGGTGTTTCATTCCTGTAATGGGGGAATCTGGGCAGCACACCTCAACATACATTACATTTTATCTCTTGAACCATTGGGATCTACTTTCTTTGTGTAATATGTTCTGAGAATAGCTCCTCCAGGATTCTGATTCATCGTTATTCCTGGGGAACTTACAAAATGAAAGCATCAGGAAAAATTGCTACCCCTTTGAGGGTTGAAGGGGTTGAATAGTCAATTTACCACCAAGTAGCCAGTTAGTTTCTTCAAAGGGTGGAGCTACTACAGTAGTTTGCAGATTGGGAAAGAATATCAGAATTTCAAGTACCGCCAAAGTAGTAGTGAGTTTACCATATATTTTTTTCTTCAGCTATATCTAGCCTGATCTCAACAGAGTCAAATTCCAGAAGTAAATATTGTGGAACAGAAAGAAACCCGGGAAAATTCCTGGCTTAAGGAGCAGAAAAATGAACTCTTAAAGCTCAGAGATTGAGGGAACCATTTGCTGGGTTTTGTTTTGTATTCCCCTTCTCTTTTTCCTCTATTCACTTTTACCTCAGGGCATCTTGTGGCAGTGGCAGAAAAACAGCCAGTGTGGAAAACTGCAGAGGCCAAAATTCTGAAGGAGGAGAACATACATTTTCCATCTGGTGTAGCGGCAGTTCCAAGAGGCGGAGCCAAATACCTCTCCCTACATTTTCCTCTCTCTCTGTCCTCTTGTCATTTGGACCCCAGATGTGACTGAATCACAAAAAATGAGTGATTTTTGGCTGATGGACTGAAAAAAGGAGATCCAAAGAACCAGAAAGTACTAGAGAGATAGGAGAGAAGGAAGAGCTTAGGAAATGGATCCCATAAAATTATTTGAGAACATCTGGGCTAATCTCTAACCTGTGCATGGGGGTCTGCTCCTAATTAGCATTCCAGAGACTATGAGAACTGAGCTAATAGATAGACCTCTTGCTAGGTCCCATATTAATCATTAGGTGACAGACACACTCACAGGACAGACTGAATATCATTTAAAGCCTTTGAAACTTGAACTGACATAACAACATACAAAAAGTGAGTTGGAACTTATGACTCAGAAACCTAGCCAGGTCAAGTGCTTGTTAAGATAAAAACATAAACTTTTTCTCACAGAATTTAAACAAGACCTAACGTCTCATAAAGTTATATTCATAATTCCCAGGACACAATCCAAAATTACTTGGCTTTTGAAAAACGATGAAATTCTCAACTTGCTTGGGATAAGACAATCAATAGATGCCAATGATGAGATAACACAGATGTTGGAATTATTTGACAGGGACTTTAAAGTAGATATTATAAAAATGCTCAAAGGAAAAATTTTGGACATATTTTGGATAAAAATTAAAATAGAAAGTTAAAATAGATGTAAAGATGAACCAAATGGAAATTTTGAACTGAAAAACACAATAACCAAATTTAAAACTTCAGTGGAAGTTCCCACTGAAGGACTCAGTAAAGATGACAGAAGAAAGAAATAGTGAACTTGATGCTAGAATGAAGGAAAATATTCAATATGAACACTAGAGAGAACAAAATATTGAAAAAAAATAAAGAACAGAATCTGAGGGTCGTATGTGACAACAAAAGTTCTAATATTTGTGTTAATAGACTCCCAGAGGAAAGAAGAAAAATGTGGTGCTGGAAAAAAGGTTTGAAAAATTAGTAGCTAAAAACTTCACACATTTGGAGATAGACAGATATCTATAAATTTAAGAAGTGGAGCAAACTCCAAATAGGATAAAAATCTAAGAAATCCATTCTCAAACACATTAAACTCAAGTTTCTGAAACATCAATGACAAAGAAAAATTCTTGAAACAGCTAGAGAAAAACAATGCATTATCTATAGAAGAACAATGATATGATGACAATGATTCTCTTAGAAACTATAGAGGTCAAAAGGAAGTAACACAGTATTTTTAAGTGCTGAAAGAAAAGAATTGTCCGCCCAGAATTCTGTATACAGCAAAAATATCTTTCGGAATAAAAATAAAACAAAATCATCCTCAGATGAAGAAAAACTGAGAGAACTTGTATCCACCAGATCTGCTTTAAGAGAATTGCTAAAGGGAATTCTATAAATGAAAGGAAATTATACCAGAAAGAAACTTAGAACATCAAGAATAAAGAAAGAGCAACAGAACTGGTAAACATTTGGATAAATAGAATAGACAATTCTCCTCTTGAGTTCTTTAAAATGTGTTTTATGGTTGAAAGCAAAAGTATAACATTGTCTGATAAAGTTTTCAGTATATGTAAATGTAATATTAGGTTGGTACAAAAGTAATTGCGGTTTTTGCAATTATTTTCAACCTTTTAAATCGCAATTACTTTTGCACCAACCTAATATTTAAGGTAACATCTCTAACATAAAGAAGGGCAAGGTAAGGGGAACTTTATGGTATTAAGGTTTCTATATTCCAAATTGAAGTGACAAAATATTGATTCTAAATAGATCATGAAAAGTTAAGAATGCATTTTGGAATCCCTAAAGCAACCACTGAAGAAGAATTACACAAAGAGATATTGTCAAAATAATAATAGATACATTAGAATAGAATTTAATAGAAGGTGCTCAAATAACCTGCCCCCCCAAAAGGGGAAGAAAGGGTAAATAGAAATGACAGAGAATAAACAGGAAACAATAATAAAATTATAAACATAAATCTAAAAGTATTAATAATTTCGCTAAATGTAAATCCTTTCAACATACCAATTAGTAAACAGAGATTATTAGAATAGATTTAAAAAACATGTCTTAACTATACATAAGTTTGTGAACTCATCCTAGAAAAAGTGCTACATACTTCATTGCTGAATATCATTGCAGTCACCTTCAAAGTACTCCCCTTGGAAGCTATGCACCGATGCCAGCGCCTAGTCCACCCTTCAAAGCAATTTTGGAACTCTTTCTGGAATGGCCATCAGAGCTGTTGTCATGTTATTCTTGATGTCCTGAACGTCATCAAAAATGTCTTCCTTTTAATATTTCCTTGATCTTCCAGTAAAGAAAGGAGTCACTGGGGCCAGATCAGGTGAGCAGGGAGGGTGTTCCAATACAGTTATTTGTTTACTGGCTAAAAACTCCCTCACAGACAGTGCCATGTGCATTGTCATGATGCAAGAGTCATGAATGGTTGGCAAAAATTCAGGTCATCTAACTTTTGCACGCAGCCTTTTCAGCACTTCCAAATAGTAAACTTGGTTAACTGTTTGTCCAGTTGGTACAAATTCATAATGAATAATCCCTCTGATATCAAAAGAGGTTAGCAACATTGTTGCAATAAGTTCATGAACTTAATTGTCAGACCTATGCTGTATGTAAGAAATGTAATTCAATTATAATGATATAGGTAGATTAAAAGTTAAAGGATAAGAAAAGCTATATCATGCAAAATCTAATAAAAAGGAAGCTGGAGTGGTTATATTAATGTCAAAGTATTCCTCAGAGGTAAGAAAATTACCAGGGGTAAAAAAGGATATTTCCATATTGATCACATAAGGATAAAGAAGTCAATACACAAAGAAGACATAAAAGTTCTAAATGTGTATGTACCTAAAAACAGATCTTCAAAATACATGAAGCAAAAACTGACAACTGAAAAAAGAAATAGCCAAATAAGGAAATTGTGGTTGAAGAGTTCTACACTCCTCTCTCATTAATAAATAGAACACATGGACAAAAAAATCATTGAGGATATAAAGCTGAACAACACCATCAGCCAAGTGACTCTAACTGACATTTATAGAACACTCCATCCAACAGCGGAATACACACTCTTTTTAAATGCATATAAAATATTTTTCCAAGAGAGACCGTAATATAGGTCATAAATCAACCTTGAATAATTTTAAAAGAAATAATTGCTTTGTCCCTGACCTTAGTAGGAAAACTTCAAGTTTCTCATGATTAAGTACCATGTTAGATTCAGGATTTTTCTTAATATTCTTTATGAAGTTGAGACAGTTCCCTCCACTCCTAATTTACTGAGAATTTTTATCGTTTGATTTTGTCAAATGCTTTTTCTTATATGATGGATCACATTCATTGATTTTCAAATGTTGAACCAGCCTTGTATGCATGGAATAAACTTCACTTGGCTGTGGTGTATATAATTCTTTTTATACAATGTTGGATTTGATTCACTATTATTTTATTGAGGATTCTTACATCTAAATTCATGACCGATATTGGTCTGTAGCTTTCTTATAATGTCTTCGGTTTTGGTATTAGTATAATACTCATCTCCTCGAATGAGTAAAGAAGTGTTTGCTCTGATTCTATCTCCTGGAAGTAATTATAAAGAATTGGTATAATTTCTTCCTTAAATGTTTGGTAGAATTCACCAATAAAGCCAACTGGGCCTGGTGCTTTATTTTGAAAGAGTATTAGTTATTGATTCAATTTCTTTAACAGAGGTAGGCCAATTCAGATTAACTATTTCTTCTTAAGTTATTTTTGGCAGATTGTGCCTTTCAAAGAAGTATTTCATTGAATTGTTCATGTATTCCTGTATTAATCCTTTTAATGTTCATGGGCTCTGCAGTGGTATCACCTTTTTCTTTTCTGATATTAGTAATTTGTATCCTCTATCTTTTTTTAAAAGATTTTTATTAAAATATAGCTAAGATACAATATTATATTAGTTTCATGTGTACACCACAGTTATTCAACTTTTATATACCAAAAGAACTGATCACCATGATAAGTGCAGGAACCACCTGACACCTACCACGCAATCACAATATTATTAACTATAGTCCCTACGCTGTACATTACATCAAGTGTACAGCAGTGTGGTTAGATGTTTATATATTTTAAGAAGTGATCACCTTAACAGGTCTGACTTTACATAGTTATTGCAATATTATTGACTATATTCCTTATGCTATACCCTACATCCTATGACTGCTGTGTAACAACCAATTTGTACTTCTTAGTCCTTTCCTCTTTTTCACCCACCTCCTAACCCCCTCCTATCTGGAAACCATCAAAATGTTCTCTGTATTTATGAATTTATTTGTTTCATTTGTTTATTTACTTTGTTCTTTAGATTCCACTTATAAGTAAAATCATATGACATTTGTCTTTTGCTGTTTGACTTATTGCACTGACTTATTACACTTCTAGGTCCATCCTTGTTGTCACAGATGGCAAGATTTCATTCTTTCTAATGGCCAAGTATCACCTCTTCTTTATCCATTCATCTATTCATGGACACCCAGGTTGCCTTCATAATTATAAATAATGCTGCAATGAACATATGAATAAACACATCTCTTCAAAGTAGCATTTTGGATTTCTTTGCATAAATACCCAGAAGAGGGAATACTGGATCCCATTTTGGTCTTTTGTTATAGCCTTTGTTTTAAAGTCTATTTTATCTAGTATAAGTATTGCTATCCCAGCTTTCTTTTTTTTTTTCATTTTCATGAAATAACTTTTTTCATCCCTTTACTTTCCATCTGTGTGTGTCTTTCAATCTGAAGTGAGTCTCTTGTAGGCAGCATATATAAGGGTTTTGTTTTCTTATCCTTTCAGCCCTCCTATGTCTTTTGATTGGAACATTTAATCCATTTACATTGAAAGTAATTTTTGATAGATATGTAGTTATTGCCATTTTATTATTCCTATTTTTAATCTTTTTTTGTCTTAAGAAGTCCCTCTAAGATTTGTTGTAATACTGGAATGGTGGTGATGAACTCCTTTAGTTTTCTCTTGCCTGGGAAGCTCTTTATCTGTCCTTCGATTTTAAATGATAGTCTTGTTGGGTAAAGTATTCTTGGTTATAGGTACTTACTTTTCATCATGTTGAATATTTTGTGCCAATCCCTTCTGGCCTGCAAAGTTTCTGTTGAGAAATCAGCCAATACTTTTATGGGAGCTCCCTTGTAGGTAACTAACTGCTTTTCTCTTGCTGCTTTTAAGATTCTCTCTTTGTCTTTAACTTTTGGCATTTTAATTATGATGTGTCTTGGTGTGGGCCTGTTTGGGTTCATCTTGGTTGGGACTCTGTACTTTGTGGGCTTGAATATCCATTTCCTTCACTAGGTTAGGGAAGTTTTCAGTCATTATTTCTTCAGATAAGGTTTCAATTTCTTGCTCTCTCTCTCTTCTCCTTCTGGTACCGCTATGATGTGAATGTTGGTACACTTGATATTTTCCCAGAAGTCCCTTAAACTGTCCTCATATTTTTGGATTCTTTTTTATTTTCGCTGTTGTGTTTGGGTGTTTTATGCTATTTATCATCTAAATCACTGATTTGATCCTCTGCTTCATCTAATCTACTGTTGATTCCTTGTAATGTATTTTTCAAGTCAGTTACTGTATTCTTTATTTCTTTATTTTTTCAGAGACAAAGGACTTTCTTTTTTTTTAATTAAAGGTTATTGGGGTGACAATTGTTAGTAAAGTTACATAGATTTCAGCTGTACAATTCTGTATTACATCAACTATAAATCATATTGTGTGTTCGCCACCAAGAGTTAGTTCTCCTTCCATCACCATATATTTGATCCACTTTACCCTCATCTACCACTGCTCTCCCCTCTTACCCTCTGGTAACCACTAAACTATTGTCTGTGTCTATGAGTTTTTGTTTCTCATTTGTTTGTCTTGTTCTTTTGTTGTTTTTGGTTTATATACCACATATCAGTGAAATCATATGGCTCTCTGCTTTTTCTGTCTAACTTCTTTCGCTTAGCATTATACTCTCAAGATCCATCCATGTTGTCACAAATGTTCCTATATCATCTTTTCTTACCTCCGAATAGTATTCCATTGTGTATATATACCACAACTTCTTTATCCATTCATCTATCGAAGGACATTTTGGTTGTTTCCATGTCTTGGCCACAGTAAACAAAGCTGCAATGAACATTGGAGCACACGTGTCTTTATGCATAAATGTTTTCAGATTTTTTGGGTAGATACCCAGGAGAGGGATTGCTGGGTCATATGGTAATTCTATTCGTAATTTTTTCAGGAACCTCCACACTGCCTTCCATAGCGGCTGCACCAGTCTGCATTCCCACCAACAGTGTATGAGGGTTCCTATTTCTCCACAGCCTCTCCAACACTTGTTACTATTTGTCTTGTTGATGATAGCCATTCTAACTGGGGTGAGGTGACATCTCATTGTGGTTTTTATTTGCATTTCTCTGATGATTAGTGATGTTGAGCATTTTTCATATGTCTATTTGCCATTTGTATGTCCTCTTTGGAGAAATGTCTCTTCAGGAGGTTTGCCCATTTTTCAATTGGGTTGTTTGTTTTTTGTTGTTGAGTTGCATGAGTTCCTTGTATATTTTGGATATTAGCCCCTTATCAGAGGCACTGTTTGCAAAAATCTTCTCCCATTCAGTTGGTTGCCTCTTTATTTTGTCGATGGTTTCTTTTGCTGTGCAGAAGCTTTTAAGTTTGATATAGTCCCATTCATTTATTTAAGCTTTTACTTCCCTTGCCTTTGGAGTCAAATTCATAAAACGCTCTTTGAACCCAAGGTCCATAAGTTTAGTACCTATGTTTTCTTCTATGCAGATTATTGTTTCAGGTCTATGCTTAAGTTTTTGATCCATTTTGAATTAATTATGTACATGCTGACAGATAGCAGTTCAGTTTCATTTTTTTGCACGTGGCTTTCCAATTCTCCAGACACCATTTATTGAAGAGGCTGTCTTTTCTCCATTGTATGTTTTCTGCTTCTTTGTCAAAAATTATCTGTCCATATTTATGTGGTTTTATTTCTGAGTTCTCAATTCGATTCTGTTGATCTGTGTGTCTGTTTTTCTGCCAATACCATGCTGTTTTGATTATTGTTGCCCTGTAGTACAAGCTAAAGTCAGGGAGTGTGATACCTCCAGCATTGTTCTTTTTTCTTAAGATTGCTTTGACTATTCAGGGTCTTTTGTTGTTCCAAACAAATCTGATGATATTTTGTTCTATTTCTTTAAAAATGCCTTTGGGATTTTGATGGGGATTGCATGAAACCTGTATATTGCTTTGGGTAATATGCTCATTTTAACTATTTTATTCTTCCAATCCATGAGCATGGAATGTCTTTCCATTTCTTTGTCTCTCCTTCAATTTCTTTTAAAAATGTCTTATAGTTTTCAGCATGTAGATCTTTCACATCCTTGGTTAAGTTTATTCCTACATATTTTATTCTTTTTGCTGCAATTGCAAAAGGAATTTTTTTTTTTTTATAGTTTCTTTTTCTGAGATTTCATTGTTAGTATGTAGGAATGCAATGGACTTTTGTACGTTGATTTTGTATCTGGCAACTTTACGGTATTCGTTGATTGTTTCTAATAGCTTTTTGGTGGAGTCTTTATGGTTTTCTATGTATAGTATCATGTCATCTGCAAAGAGTGACAATTTAACTTCTTCATTCCCAATTTGGATGCCTTTTATTTCTTTCTCTTGCCTGATTGCTCTGGCGAGGACTTCCAACACTATGTTGAAAAGCAGAGGTGATAGGGGACAGCCCTGTCGTGTTCCTGAACATAGAGCAAAGGGCTTCAGTTTTTCACCATTAATTATGAGATTAGCTGAGGGTTTGTCATATATGGCCTTTATTATGTTAAGGTATTTTCCTTCTATACCTATTTTATTAAGTGTTTTAATCATAAATGGATGTTGTATCTTGTCAAATGCTTTTTCTGCATCAATTGATATAATCATATGATTTTTGTCCTTTATTTTGTTTATGTGATGTATCACATTGATGGATTTGTGGATGTTGAACCATCCTTGTGCCCCGGGGATGAACCCCACTTGGTCGTGATGAATAATCTTTTTAATGCATTGTTGCATTTGATTTGCTAGAATTTTGTTTAGGATTTTTGCATCTGTATTCATCAGAGATATTGGTCTGTAGTTTTCTTTTTTGTGTTGTCCTTACCAGGTTTTGGTATCAGGGTAATGTTGGCCTCATAAAATGAGTTAGGGAGTACTGTCTCTTCTTCAATTTTTTGGAAGAGTTTGAGCAGGATTGGTATTAGATCCTCTTTGAAGGTTTGGTAGAATTCACTAGTGAAGCCATCTGGTCCCGGACTTTTGCTTTTGGGAAGGTTTTGGATGACTGATTCAATTTCGTTACTGGTGATCGGTCTGTTTAGATTTTCCAGTTCTTCATGGTTCAGCCTAGGAAGGCTATATGTTTCTAAGAACTTGTCCATTTCTTCTAGGTTATTGAATTTGGTGGCATATAGTCCTTCATAGTATTCTTGGATGATCCTTTGTATTTCTGTGTCATCCGTGATAACTTCCCCTTTTTCATTTCTGATTTTGTTTATTAGTGTCTTCTCTCTTTTTATCTTAGTGAGTCTAGCCAAGGGTTTGTCAATTTTGTTAATCTTTTCAAAGAACCAGCTCTTTGTCACATTAATTTTTTCTGTTGTCTTTTTGTTCTCTATTTCATTTAGTTCTGCTCTGATTTTTATTATTTCCTTTCTTCTGCTGACCTTGGGTTTCATTTGTTCTTCTTTTTCTAGTTCTTTAAGGTGTAACATGAGGTTATTTATTTGGGATTTTTCTTGTTTCTTGAGATAGGCCTGTAATGATATAAATTTCCCTCTTAAAACTGCTTTTGCTGCATCCCAAAAATTTTGGTAGGATGTATTTTCATTGTCATTTGTTTCTATGTATCTTTTGATCTCTCCTCTAATTTCTTCTTTGACCTGGTCGTTCTTTAAAAGTATGTTGTTTAATCTCCATGTATTTGTTTTTTTTCCTGCTTTCTTTTTGCAGTTGATATCCAATTTCAAAGCCTTGTGATCAGAGAATATGCTTGGTATGATTTCAATCTTCTTAAATTTGCTGAGGTTAGTTTTATGTCCCAATATATGGTCCATCTTTGAGAATGTTCCATGTACGCTACAAAAAATGTATAGTCTGATGTTTTAGGATGAAGTGCTCTATAAATGTCAATTATGTCCATTTCATCTAATGTGTCATTTAGGGCTGCTATTTCATTATTTATTTTCTGTTTGGATGATCTATCCATAGCTGTCAATGATGTATTTAGGTCCCCTAGTATAATTGTGTTTTGGTCAATTTCTCCCTTTAGTTCTGTTAGTAGTTGCTTGGTATATTTCAGTGCTCCCTGATTGGGGGCATAAATATTGATGACTGTTATGTCTTCTTGTTGTATAGTCCCTTTACCATTATGAAATGTCCATCTTTGTCTCTTGTTATCTTTTTCATCCTGAAGTCTGTTTCATCTGATATCATTATGGCTACACCTGATTTTCTCTGGATACCATTTGCTTGGAGTGTCAATTTCCACCCTTTCACTTTGAGTCTATGCTTGTCCTTGTAGCTGAGATGTGTCTCTTGGAGGCAGCATATGGTTGGGTTTAGTTTTTTGATCCAATCTGCTACTCTGTGCCTTTTTATTGGTGAGTTCAGTCCATTTACATTTAGGGTGATTATTGATATGTGAGGATTTCCTATCATTCTATCTTTAGTTTTCTGGTAAGACTGTGTCTCCATTGTTTCTTTGCCTTTTTGTTATTGTCTATTATTTCTGTGTGGTGGTATTCTATGATGTTTCCCTGTGTTTCTTCTTTTATTACAGTATGTATTACAGTTTTGGATTTTCTTTTTTTTTTTTGAGTGGTTACCCTTAAGTTTATGTGAAAGAACATTTGATATTTAGAATAATGCATTTTCTTCAGCATGCCTACTTTTTCCATTCCCATATTCCGGTTCAGGCCTTTACTCTCCCCCTTTCTATATTTGGTTGCCACAAATTGTCCCTGTTGATGGGGACAATAGCCTCCTTTAGTATTTCTTGTAGTGCAGGTTGTGTATTAGAAAATTCCCTCAGCTTCTGTATGTCTGGAAAGGTCTTTATTCCTCCTTCATATCTAAAGGATATCTTTGCTGGATATATTATTCTTGGCTCATAATTTCTCTCTTTCAATAGTTTGAATATATGGTTCCACTCCCTCCTGGCATGTAACGTTTCTGCTGAGATATTTGATGATAATCTAATGGGCTTTCCTTTGTAGGTTACCATCTTATTTTCCCTGGCTGCCTTGAGTATTCTTTCTTTCTTACTGATTTTTGACAGCTCAATACAATGTGCCCTGGAGAAGGCCTGTTTGGGTTGAGGTAATTAGGTGTTCTATTTGCTTCTTGGATTTGAGGATCCAGTTCTTTCCACAAGTTTGGGAAGTTCTCATCAACTATTTGTTTGAATATACTCTTTGTTCCCTTCTCTCCTTCTTTTCCTTCTGTTATGCCCATTATTCTTATATTGCTCTTTCTGATGGAGTCAGAAAGTTATTCTAGAGTTCCGTTCTCTGCTCAGTAGTGAGGGCTTAAACCACCATTTTCAGCCTTCTTCCCTCAGTCTTTGCTCCGAGGACTCTGTGAGTATTGGGTTCAGCAGTGTTATATGCTGTCCCCTCAGCCCTGTGGGCCATAAACGGAGCCCTAGCAGTCTGAGTTCTTCCCTCCCCCACAGCTGCGGTAGTTCTAGGATGGCAGTGAGCTCAGAGCAGTGAGCTAGATCTGCGTCCTGCTCCCGCTCGGCTCTGTCTCCGCACTTCTCCCTTCCCACCTCCTCTGCTCGCACAATTTGTCCACCTTTAGGTGAATTCAGTAGTGAGACTTTTCGTCTTGCCTGTCTGCTGTGCAGGGAGTCCTTTGTGGAGTTATAGTTTTTCAATTTGTTGTAAATTCCAGGGGAGATTTCCAGAGGCTCACCTCACGCCGCAATTTTGATGATGTCTCCTGTATTCTTTATTTCTAATGGTTGTTTTTTATGTTTTCTATCTCCATTTTTATGTTTCATATCTCTTTGTTTAAGTTCTTCCAGAGATCATTGAGCAGCTTTATAACCAGTGTTGTGAACTCTGCATCTGGTAGGTTGCTTGTCTCCATTTTATTTAGTTCTTTTTCTGGAGCTTTGTTCTGTTCTTTCATTTGGGACATGTCTCTTTTTCTCCCCATTTTGGCTGCATCCCTGTGTTTGTTTTTATATATTAGGTAAGGCTGTTATATCTTCCAGTCTTAGTTGAGTGGCCTTATGTAGTAGGTGTCCTGTGGGACCCAGTGGCACAGTCTTTCTGTTCACTAAAGCCATGTGCTCCAGGTGTGACCCTGGTGTGGGTTGTGTGTGCTCTCCTGTTGTAGTTGAGCCTTGGTTGCTGTTTGCATGTCAGTAAAAGGGATTAACCCTTGGCCTGATTTGTTGTGAGGACTGGCTGTGACTACAGTGGAGGAGCTGTTGTGGAGGGACTGACCCTATGGAGCAGGATTCACTTTAGCAGGGCTCTAGTGCCTGCCCAGTCTTCCCTTTGGGTGCATTAGCCTTGGAGGTGGCCAGGTGGTGCTCTAGCTCACTTTCAGGCTAGCTACTGGATGTGCCAGCCCCAGGGCCACCTAGGAGGGGACCCACTGAAAGCCAAATTCAACTGTAGACTGTGCCCTGGCTGGGGCCACCTGACTCAGCCACAAAGCCATCCAGAGATTGCCGCTGCCTGCACTGTGCTTGGAGGTGCCTTAAGAGGCCAAGCTGCGAACCGAGGTTGGCTGCCAATAGTGCCAGGCTTAGGGCTGCTGAGCCAGAGGTACAGGACATGCTGAAGCCATATGATGGCTGTTTGAGAGACTTTAGGAAAGTCTGTAGCATGAATCAAAGCAGGTGGTTTGTATGAAAAAAACCACTGGAAGTGGCTTGAGTGTGCCTGAAAGTTGGGTGGGGGTAGGGTGTCAGAATCATCAGGGTGCGGCTTACCAAGTGTTAGCAAAATTGATGGTGACTCAGATATAGTGGCTGCCTGTGTCTGCACACTGGGAAGGGGAAGGTCTTAACAAAGAAATAATGGCTTCCACCAGTTCCTCTGTCTGGTAGAAAGCTGCCCTTCCAGACCTCACTCTGAAGCCAGAGAACTCAGTTCCTCCCCGTGTGTCCCTTTTGCCTTTCAAGCTGGTGCCCCAGCTCTGGAGCTCAGAGCGAATAAGTCTATCAGCAAGTAAGTTCATGTGCAGTCCCTTTAAGAAAAGAACCTGGGAGTGTAGCTACCTTCCATCTCACACAGCCACAGTATCCTCCAGTTTTCATAACCAGAAATTATGGGGACTTCTTTCCCCAGTACTGGGACACTGGACTGGGGATGTTGGTGCAGTGCTGGGGCCTCTCTCTCCTCTGGGGTAAATGTCCACAGATGAGATATTCCTCCTGATTTTTAATGGTCACACATGGATGTGGGGCCAGCACATTCCACGTCTCTACCCCTCCTACCAGTCTCGAGGTAGCCTCTTCTGTATGTCCTTAGTTGTAGGGCTTCAGTTCAGCAAGACTTCAGGTCATCTTCAATCACGGTTTTATAGTTTAGTTGTAATTTTGATGTGGTTGTCACAGAAGGTAAGCACAGCATTTAAGTGCTCCACTATCTTTACTTCTCTCCCTTTTTTTCTTAGTCCAGCTACAAGCTTATTGATTTTATTGATCTTTTAAAGAGCAGCTTTTGGTTTCATTGGTTTTTCTGGATTGACTTCCTGTTTTCAATTTGATTGATTGCTGCTATAATTTTTATTATTTATTTTCTTCTAGTTACTTTGGAATTAATTTGTTCTATTTTCCTAAGGTGGAAGCTTAGATAATTGATTTTGGTTGTTTCTTCTTTTCCAATATATAGATTTAATGCTATAAATTTCCCTCTAAGTGCTTCTTTCACTGTATCCCACAGATTTTGATAAGTTGTGTTTCATTTTCATTTAGGTCAAAGTATTTTAAAACTTCTCTTGAGAATTCTTCATTGACCTATGTGTTACCTGGAAGGGTGTTGTATAATCTTGAAGTATTTTGGGATCTTCTAGTTATTTTTCTGTTATTGATTTCTTGTTTAATTTCATTGTAGTTTAAGAGCAGACATTGTATGATTTTTATTCTTTTAAATTTGTTAAGATATGTTTTGTGGCTCAGAATTTGGTCTATCTTGGTGAATGTTAGTGTACTCAGATTTGATCTTGAGATGAGTTATCCTGGTCAGGTACAAGGGAGATTATCTGTGAACCAGAAAGCTAATTTATCAGGTATACTTTTTATACATAAATACTTAAATCTGTGATCCTGGCCTTCCCACAATTCTGTGCCTTATTTTATCAATACTAATTAAAAAATTGGTTGATGAATTTGTATCTCAGAGCAAAGAAGGGTTTGTAATCTAATGAGATAGAGTCAACCTTCAGGAGCTAGCTCATCTCTTGGTTGAGCTGATGAGTCTAGGTGTTGCCATGTCCAAGGTGACCATCTCCATGCCTATAAAACACTGGGAAGCTATGCAGGCTTGGCCAAGTTCTTGACTTTGGGGCTACACAGCAGTTTTCATCCCTTACTTGTTGAGGGATCTAGGAGAATTTATTAAGTTTAGGTCCTGAAACTTCTGTGTTTCTCAGCTTCCTCATCTATAATAAGAACAATAATAGTCCCCATCGCATAGCATCATTGTGAAGATTAAGGTAATTCAGATATATAGGGCATTTTGCATAAAGTGTGTCATATGTGTGGTTAGTAAATGTTAACCATGAAGACGAAAGCCAACCCTGCTTCTGGGATCTCTTTGACCCTTTGCCTTTGGATTTCACCTCCCCTCAGTGATTAAATGTACCTTATTCCTCATACCTGAATCCCTGCCCTTACAACCTGCCCAGTTATTCAAGTTCCCCAGACCTTGTCCCAAGGTGGAGTATGTCCACAAACCTCATGGGGGTTAGGGTGAGAAGAGAAAATTGATAGAAGACAGAAGAGCTGAAGAAACTCTCAAAGGATAAGTAGATCTGAGGGAGAAGAGAAGAATAGGGAAAGTGTGAGCAGAGGCATAGAGAAAAGGACATTGTGATGTGTGGAGGAAGAAACAAGATCCTAAGTACTTCTGGAGGGTAAAATATGACAGCAGGAATGGGGAAAGATGTGATCAGCATGCAAACGGGGACAAATCAAGGAGAGTTCCCACCTGCCATGTTAAGAGGGTGAATTTTATAGCATTTATTCCATAGCCAGTTAGAAGCATGGAAGCATTTGGAACTTCTGAGAGGCACAGTGACATGGACAAATTTGAGCTTCCGATATGTAATCCAAATTTCCTTGGCCTCCCTAACTTGGAGGCACACATGACTTAATCATTATAAGAAGGGTTAGGAGGTTTTCTTCCTGCCTTAATTCAGACAATATTTATTGAACTATTAGGTGCCTGGAAATGTTCTAGATGCTAACATTTAATAATTAATAAATGTAAATAAATAAACGTTAGACAAAAATCCCTGCTTTAGTGGGGGAAAGCATACAAGAAACAATCATACAATACATGAAACATTTGCAGGTAGAAAGGGGCTGCCCTAGTACATGGCAAGTGATGGAAAGCTTATGAACGCTGGTAGGGAAAGTAGGGGTACAGCAGAGGCAACAGAGGTTACTTGTCCTCTGTCCTTGGGAACATGCCACGCCAATCTATGCCAGCCCACAGGCAGAACCCTGCACCTGTCATGAATATTCCTAGAAGGCTATGCCTACAAAACCAGTTATTAGACAATGTAGTGATCTGTAAGATGGGGTTTCATTGATCATCCTACTACAGAAACATAAAATCTCCACTAAATATTTTGTTTCTTCTAAGTTCTTCCTCAGCCTCATCCACAGGATGAGGTGGTGGTGACTGACTGGAATTCTGTGGTTACGTAGCAGATCACTAAGGCAGGAAGAGGAAAGAACACCTGGGATGGGAGAACACAACATGAGCCAAAGCTTCTGAGGCCTAAGATCAGGTCAAGTTTATAGAAGGGGAAATAGTTCAGGATTGTTATGCATTGTTAAGACTTGAAGAGTGGCATGAGCTGAGGTAGTTTTAGAAACATCCCCCTAATGGCAGGCAGGGAGTGATTTGAATGGTGGAGACACTGAAAGCAGGGTGACCAGTTAGAAACCTGGGCAATAGTAAGGAAGGAAGCAGAGCTAGAATGGAAAGATGAGTGGAAATAAATGGATGGTTAAAGTCTTAGTATCTTGATGAGGTGGAAGGGAAGGCACTATATGAATGAGGACGTGAGATAGCTAAAAGTTAGGGGTTTGTCAGAGAGTAGGATATTGGGGTACCTTATATAAAACCTAAGAGGAGGAAGAGTCCTGGGTAATGGAAGACTAAAGATGTGGCTCTGAAGATGAGAAACCAAAGTCTAATGGCAGACAAGAGATGGTGATGATGATGATGGTGATGGTGATGATGATGATGGTGATGATGATGATGATGATGATGATGGTAATGATGAGTGTAAGTTGCCTGTGGTTTCATGATGAGAGAATACAGGGGTAAAAAGTCATGCTTGGAAGTGAGAGCATCACTTAGAACACAGCCTGGCACATAGAAGCCATCAATAAGAAAATGATTGATGTGCAAAAGTAAATATATACTTTTCAATTCAGAATACCATTAACCCTTGAACAACATGGGCTTGAACTGTAGGGATGCAGAGTTTTTCAATTGATTGCAGTCATCCTCACAGTAAATGTGAGTTGCTCAAGGGTCAACTCCATAGTTGGGAATCTGTGTTGTGGAGGGCCAACTAAATTATACATGGATTTTTAACTATGTGGGAAGTCAGCGTCTCTAACCCTCGTGTTGTTCAAGGGTCAACTGTACTCTAATGTTGTAATGGCGGTGGGTAAATCACTTTTGTCAATGAAAGAACATCCAACCTAAGAAAAAATCTTATAAGAGTTTATTTTAGCCAAACTGACAACAATTGCCAGGAAGCAAAATCTCAATGGATTAAGAAAAATGCTCCAGAGAATGGTGGTTTTGCAGCTTATTTCATACATTAGAATCAAAGGAGGAGACGTGGCGGGGGGGTGGGCAGGCGGGTCAGTTACATGCAATCCATTGGTAGTAGATTAAGGGGGCAGGAGAAAGCAAAGCAGGGAAATCTCTGGGATTGGGTAAAAAGTAAAACAGAGAGACACATACTTCTTTGACTTCGGTGAGCACTGGCTAGTTAGCATTTACAGCGTAGGTGATGGTAAGTGGGGAACAAGATAACAATGTGGTCTCATGCTTTGGTGTCAGCAGCTGTGCATTCAAGGGGTCTGGAAAAGAAAATTACTCTGACATTTCAAAGGTATGTTACCTTAGATGCAAAAAACCAATAGTTAATTTCAAAGTTAAAGGTTGACCTTTGTCAAAGAAGCTACAGGCCTACCACGAGTCTACCCAGCATGACCCACATTTAGTTAGGAATTTTGAGGTTCAGACTACCCTGTGTGGTTACTTTGGTCTCTGGGTTTGTAAGGCCTCCCCTGAGCTTGGCAGGTTTAGTATGTGGCCCCTTTTTGTCCACACTTATTACTCTAGTATGGGTCAGAAAAGTTTTTTATTGTATAAGAAAATAAGTGTGTGTGTGGGGGCCGGGGGGCTCAGTTGGTTACAGCGTGAGCTTTGAACAACAGGGTTGCTGGTTTGATTCCCACATGGGCCAGTGAGCTGCACCCTCCACAACTAGATTGAAGACAATGAGCTGCCACTGAGCTTCCAGAGGGGTGGCCGGATGGCTCAGTTGGTTAGAGCACGAGCTCTCAACAACAAGATTGCCGGTTCAAATGCCACATGAGATGGTGGGCTGTGCCCCCTGCAGCTAAAGGTTGAAAATGGCAACTGGACTTGGAGCTGAGCTGCGCCTTCCACAACTAGATTGAAGGACAACTACTTGGGCTGATGGGCCCTGGAGGAATACATTGCTCCCCAATATATTCCACCCCCCAAAAAAAATTAAAAGAAATTTGAAAAAAAAGAAAAGAAAGGAAGTGTGGTCCATTATACAAAAAAAGCCCCAAATTTCTCTTCAGTAATTTGCAAAAAAAACTTAGCAAAAGCTCTTGTACTTCATGCAATAAACAGATATCACTTTAAAATTGAACAAACAACATAAAAAACAATGTATGAGAAAGGAGGGCCTTGATTAAGTCTTTCTTCTCAACTGCCTTTAATTAACATTCCAGTGAGGATGAGGTTATGAAATTGTCATCTGAAGCTCTTTGGAAGTCACAAAGCTTCAGATGATCTGGGACATGGCCTAAAGTGGACCCATGTTGGGCTGTTAGTTAGAGTTGGAGAGGACACTGAGGACAGGGCTATGGCATGTATATTTGTGCTAGCCTATTCCCCTCCGAGGGTGAGGGGAGCCCTGTGTGGCTCTCCAAAGGCTGCTCCCTGCCTCTCAGAGTCGCTTCTGTCAGTTGTGCTGTGTGCTTCACACACAAAGGGACTGAATAGGATGGTGGTTTTCCTGTAAGGGAGTACCTGGCTGAAGAGAGAATAGGTGGATAAAGGAACATTAGAGTGGGTGATTCAAATGTGGAAAGTCTAGAAAATAGGAGGATGTTGAGGGTTGTCTAAAGGGCAGGGTCCACCCAGGTCAGATTCCCCCATGCCAGAATCAAGTTTAACTTGACCTGGTTAGAGCTGGCCTAGCCATCTACCCTGGACTTTGCACAGGCTTATCAGGTATTAACTTGTTGAGACAAACCTGCCCTCCTGTAGAAAGAGGAAGTCTTTACATTTTAAACCATTTGGCTTTTAGCCTCACCTTTCCTCTGGTTTGAGTCAAAGATGTGTGTTTTTCTTAAAAATAACAACTGGCTTTCATTTTGTGTGCAAAGCTTTGTGGCTGTCAAAATCAGCATGGTTTATTTTGAATTCATAGCCACAGCTTAAATTGGACTGAAAACATGGATTGGAATGAAATTTGAGGGACTGTGGTCTTGAGGGATGTATTGTTTTAGCTTGGAGAAAGAAATGAAGTTTTCTGGTGTAACTTGGTGTGTTTTCTGTGGGGGGTGAGGACTGACACCTGTAATTCCCTTCCATCAACTAGGGGGCACCAACGAGCTCTCCCCTGTGTTCTGGTGCCTGAAACCCCTTCCCCTGAGTTTGTAGTCAGATCTCTTTTGGCTGTGACAAACAAAAGACAGAGGGCAGCAACTAGGTTTGAGTCATCTGCCTCATATCACGCTGACTACACTTCCCAGCCCATCATTTTCAGGTCTTAGAGTTCATTTCAATTTTGGAAGATAAATGAAAATCCCTCCTATATCTGGGAGTATTATTTATTTACGTAGCACAGATGGGCCTCACCCAGTTTCCTCAACTGTTGCCAGCTTGACTCACCTCTCCCAGTAATGACCAACTATTCCATCAAGGGTGGAACACAGGGGCCAATTGTGAGAATATAAAAGGATTATATTGTTCTTTCTTTCAGAGTTATCTTAGGATTCAGAGTTCTAAATCACTTTAGTTTTTCTAGTACTTTTATAAAAGATGTGCAAAAGACATACAGCCTCTCCTTGGTACCTCCCTAACATAGTCCTGTAAAAAGGAAAATGGTTTAAGACTAACATTAGCCATGCTGTTCTTAAAGCTGGGGTTGCAGCCTGTTTTGGATTTCTTCATTTATTCTGGTAAATGAGTAACCCCACTCAGTAAAGCCTCTAAATTAAGCCAGCCTCCCTTTTGCCTGGGCAAACACTGGGCACCAAAGTAACCCATCCTGAATCAGTAACAGAGCATGCCTGTTTCAAGACTTCAAGTGTTTGGTTAAAGCTGCATCAATCTAGTGAGTCGATCAAACTACCGTCATCTTTAAGACATCTCAGAGTGCTGACTTACTCACATGCTTGTATTTCCTGAGGATGTGATTCAGTCATACCCCACAGGGGGGGGGGAAACGATTAAAAGCACACGTAGAGGGGTAGATAATAAAACTTCATTCTTTCTGGGAAACCTGTCCTTTGCTGTGTGATGTAGAGGCTTCCAGCATTTCTCTCTGAGGCAAGAGATGCAGATGACATTTTTGAAGCTGCCAGTGAAAGTGTGAGGGCAGCTTGCTCTGCCCAGCCCAAGGTGCCAAGAAGGGAGGGACTTCCTGTTCCATGAAGACAGAGGCAGTAGTACCTTTTTGGAGCTGGCGACATATGTTTGCTGACCATGAAGATTTACAGCTAAAACCACATTTCTCGGCCTTGTTCCAAGGCTGGCCATGGGAACCTGGTGCAGCAGGGAAGGGGGCCTGCTCTGTTGACAGAAATCTAGTCTGTCTCCTGGTCACAGGCATAGGGCTCTGTTTTATCAAGTCCCCTTCCTTGGCATCTGTCTCCAGTTTTGTTTTCCTTCTTAGGCATGGTGTCTATATTCTTTTGTTTAGAAAACATTCTGGCCTACAGGTAACCTCTGTCACATAGGTTTCATTTCCTCTGATTAGAAAGATCTATGGGAGCCAGATGCCGTGTGTTGACTTGTCCATTTTTATGTGTTCTGTAAAATGCTTGATTCTACCTCAACCTGAAATTCAGCTTCCTTTTTTTTTTTTTTTAATTTTGTGATACCAATGACTAGCTTCCATTCACTTATTTATTCATCGCTTATATATTCCACCAATATTTATTAAGTGCCAGCTAGGGGTCAAATGTTTATTCAATTATTCATTTATGTGGAGACATTTTATTCAAGAATTCTGGAAGGGACTGGGAATGACAGGCCTGGCCCCCAGGAGAGAAGCAGGCAGAGGAGACTAGGGCTGGACTAGACTCCCCAAAGGCTCAGTGTGCAGGGTGCAGGGTGACAGCTGGAGCTGGAGCTTCTGGAGACCAGGGCATGGGCGTGGGCTGGCTCTGTGAGAAAGGGCGGTGGTGGGACTGCGCCCTGAATTGTACTGTGACAAGTGCCCTCGCCTCCAGGGTCCCACTAATCTTCAATCCAACAACCATAATTATGATATGCTCAGTGTGACTGGGTTTCTTCTGGGAAAAATGAGATGGGTAGATTTGGTTTCTAGGTTGGCCTAGGGGTGGAGCAGTCTACACAGAGGCAGGAGCAGAGACAAAGCTGTCTCAGGGAAATAAGGTTGGATGTCACAGCTCTCATGGGGAGGACACGAGACTCATCGAAGATGATGCAATTGGGAGGCTTAAACCAGATTCGTCTAATTTTTCTGAGGGCAAAGAGCTCCTTAAGTGACACCTTCTGAGTTTTACCAAGTTTTGATTCAGGTTATAGTCCCAGACTATGATGAACTCTCCCACTCTACTGGGCAGAAAGATACATAAACAAACAAACAAACAAACAAACATAACAGTAGATACTATTTACTATCAAAAAACTGTAACTCCCAAGGAGAAGCAGCTAACGATCCATTCACCAAGGCTATTGGGGAATGTGCTGGGGAGAGGGCAAGAGCTTCACAAGATCAGCAGTTGCTCTCCTCTGCAGGCTGGGACCCATGCTAGGAGAGGTGGTCGCAGAGCAGACTCACTGCGAGCACTTAGTATCATGTGGCCCAGAAGCAAGAGAACCTCCTGGACAGCAATTCACCGTCAGAACCAAGGGGGCCACAGTTACCATAGCAACCAGCAAGGTCAGACAAACCGAGGGGGCGTGGCTGCATTCACTGTAACCAAGAATAGACACAGGCAGCAGCATGGCCAGAACAAGGTATGGCTTCTGGAGTTTGGGCAGAAATACAGCACAGGTTTTCAGTTCTATTTTTCATCCTTAAGATCTAAAAGATCACAAACGGTGAACTTACAATACAATCGGGATGTGCAGATATTTAACTTCTTTATTTGACTCTAAGGGATTTTCCTTCTCCCATGCCCCTAGTGAGGAAAAAGTCAACAAAAAAAAAATGTCCTTTCAGTTTAAAGTCTGGTATGGTCGTTTGAACCAAGTTTCTAATGGTATTCATTCTCTCAGGTTGCTTCTTTCCTTTAAGCTGGAATCTCTGTGGATTGGGGGAAGGGAGTGGCTCAAGAGGTTTGTAAGTTCTGTATTATGTATTAACTGCTTCCCAGGGGGGAAAAATCCATAAACTTAAACTTAAAGTGCCAGCTAATCATATGACGCCTGAGCTATCTCAGGGCATGCTTTCTTCCCAGGACTCTAGTTGGTAAGTACACTCTTGTTTAACTTCTGTTTTGTTGTTTGTCACTTAACATTCTTTTGTATATGTAATAAAAATTCTTGTATTTATTTTAATGGCCACATGCTTTTCTGTTGTAATGGTCACTTGGGTCTTTAGAGATCAGCTCAAATACATTTTGAATTCCAATTTAGAGAAAGCCTCAAATTTTACCAAACCTGAACTCTTTCTGCCAACTCAGAGTTGAAGTATTTAGACTTAGAATTATTTAGAGTTGATGTTTCTTTTCCCAAGAAAAGTTAGAGAAACACCAATGTAGAGGGTTGTGTTTTTTTTCCCCCCAGGAAGTTTTTTCATATCCAGGTATTTTCTGAAGGACCCAGTGGGTGGCTTGTGATGAGGCCCCTACCTGCTCCTCCAATCTCCATCAGTTCCACCAAGTGACCTGAAATAAGTTACAATCTAAGTCCAGTAGTGGGTGCCCAGCTTCAAGAAAGTCCTCAAATCAGTATTTATACCTAAGACCTGCCATCTTAGGAATTCTGAAGCTGTCCCTCAGCATAAGGACAAGTGTGACTTAGCAGGATACCGCCCCAGTTCAGTGCTACCAATGGGTGGCTGAAATAGCTTCCATGAGTATCCACTCTGCTCTCCTGTCCCTGTGTTCCTTTTCCTGCCCTCTCTGTACCTACTCTGTCTCTTTAGATACCTTGTCATCTTGTAATATTTTCTGGAATCCCACTGGAGCATGAGCTCCTTAAGGGCAAATGTTAGTGTGTTAGATTGTGTATTTCCCAGCATGCCAAGCAGAGTAGCTTGCATAGAGTAAATGTTTAATGAGTTTGATGAAGGAATAAATGAAATTGGGCCATTGGTTGGAACAGTGGAGAGGAATGAGGCAAAATGATCCATGCATTTTGAGTGAAATCATATGGGAGGCTCCATTGTCTGAAAGATGCCAGTGGGTGGCCAAAGCCCTGTGCTCAGAGGGAGGAAGGGAGAGGAATGTTGGGAGTAACTCTAAGAGGTCCTAGCATGGCTCAGACACCTGCTGAAGGCTTGTGGTGGAGGTCAGGAGAGGGTGAGTGGATTGACAGAATTATTGAGGCTGGCATTGCTTTTGAGAAAGAAGGAGAATAGAAATGGGAGGAGATGTGTAAAGAAAACTTAGGGCATTTTTCAGTTCTAGGAGTTTGTTATTCCAGCATTTGGAGGTCAGAAATCCATCATCCACACTGTACAGAGAGTCAGAGTATGGCGATTTTGACGAGAGTTTGGAAGACAAAGCAGGGAATTGATAGGCCTGAGTCTTTTCATCTCAATTATGAGAGATATAACAAGACCATACAAATCATTTTTAGACTTGGGTCAAATGGTTCACATTGGCTGTGTTTTTCTGCCCTGAGAGGCCAGAAGTTTGTAGTAAGTATCCATGTATTCCTAGTGTTTCATAGTTCTGTAGTTTCATCAAGGATTAGTTAGACAAGTTCTGTACCTCTCAGTCTGTATATCCTGAGATAGATATATGTTGAAGACAGATGTACACAGCCATATATCTATATCTGTATCTGTATCTGTATCTGTATCTGTATCTGTATCTGTATCTGTATCTGTATCTGTATCTGTATCTACATCATCTATATCTATATTTATATCTATATTTATATATATCTCAGATATTCGGAGTGAACCATACTAATAAGGTACATGGCTTAATTTATGCTCAACAGAAACGATGTTTTTTGGGGGAAAGTTTTGGGAAGGCTGCAGGACTTCCATTCTGCTCGTCCCTTCTTTTAGGCAGGCACTTCCTCTTCTCTACCTGGCTGAACACAAACCATTTCTCAAGGCTTAGTTCAAATCCCACGCCTTTCACGATGCCTTCCTGGACCCCCACACCCCTCTGGGTTCCCACCCTCCTCTGAACCCCAGGGTACTTGCTCATCATACCGAAGTGGCTGCTAGTTTTTGTGCTAATTAAAAGAAGGTGCCTTCTCATGGCAGAATAATTAGAATCTTTTTTGAGGTTTCCACAACAATTCATCGTTCATTATTTTTCCAACTTTTGCATGATGACAATGCACACATTTAAAACATCCTCAAACATTTAAAAGGCATTGTGTCTTTAAATAACTTACATTTTACTAGCAAAGTTATGAGCACCTACATCACGGAAATTCTTTCCTCTTACTTTTAAAAAAGAACACTGATGCCCTAGTGGGAAGCAATTTCCCTTCTTTGTGAAGACTTCTCTCCCAGAGGCTCCTTCGTGTAAAGGAAAATAAGGCTGCAGTTGCAATCGCAGAGCCAGGGTCTTGTCTTGGGAGCAGTGTGCAGTCTGCATAATCCAAACCCCCTCCACTGGGTGACTTTGAGCTAAGCACACAGTGTTTATTTCATCAGTCTGTTTCCTGTCGTTCACTGACTGGTGAACACTAGTTATAAATGGCATGGCTCCAAATGTCTGCTTCTTTGTTTGCCAACAATGTGTAATGTCTTTGTTGGGATCTCAGTTTCAGTGTCTCAAAGAGCATTATCTGTGGTGGTTGTAGCCTGATGGCAAATAATAAACATCTATTTAATTCATGAAGTAGTCAGTTTCCCTAAGTACTACTGATAACAGTAGGAAAAGTGCATTTTAGTTCAAGGGTGGGATTCACAAGACATTGATTGCCCTACTTTCCAAAAAGTTCTTCTTCTAGGAGATATTAATAATAATAATGATGATGATGATGATAATGATAAATGTAGCTATTTATTTAGTACTTACACTGTGCTATCAACTTTATAAAATTAAACTCTCATGACACACTGGGTTCTTGATTGTAAGGAAATGGAATCTCAGAGAAGGTAAATGATAAATAAGGGGCAGCCAGTCTCCCCCCAGAGGCAGGAAAATGTCTCAGTGAGCAGCTGACCCCTCCCCTCCACTCCTGGGCACCTTCAGGCTGGAAGTCTGGCAGAACAGGGCTGCTTAGAGGTGTTCATTTTCTCTTTCTGAATGTAACTCCCCGGCAGGCTGTCACTGTTTTGAGAACATGGACAGCAACTTCTACTTTGCCTTCCCAAATACCTAGCATGGTCTCTTGAAAAGAGTGAATACATGCTTACAGGAGATTGAATTATTGGTTTCCAAATGGGCAATCCTGGATGTTGGTGTGGTTAGGAGGAAAGAGAGAGATCCCAGGGGTAGAAGTGTCTGAGTTTATTCAGTGCAGTGTTTGCTCCTTTCTCCCTACAGCAGCTGTGAACACATTTCTTGTTAGTGGTCACTACTTCTATTTTAAACACTTCAAAGGGCCTCATGATTGCTGAGGATCGTTCTAAACTCCTGTTTAATAGTGCTTGGGCCTTCCTGAGTTTGCACCTGGGACATACACAAGTTTTTTGTTTTCCCCCTTCGTGCGTGCTATTAGGTGCTCCTCCTTCTCTTCTGTTTCTTGAAAAAGTAGCCACGAAAAAGGTGCAGTTAGGGAATGTTTTGCCCAAGGCTTCCTGGTTTTCATGTGACTTTGAAAATTCTGTTCTTTGAAGGTAATCGTAAAACTTGGTACTGAGAATATTTGGCATTAATTAGGCAGTTTTATATTTATGAATAAAACTGGTAGGAGATCACAGCTAACCAGAATAAAATGACCTCCTCTTAGCTTAGCACCATAATAAAGTTTAAAAATAGTAAAAAAAGAAATAGTTCAAACAGGAATAATTTAAAAGTTTAATCCCGAGGAAACTGTTAACATTTTTATTTTGCCTCAGAATAATGGTTCATAAAGATCATCATCTTGGGTTTAGAGGATTTTTCCAGAGTTGCTTGTATTGATTCAAGGCCTCATTCTGAGCCAAGGTCTGTGCTAAGCTATGGTCAATTTTTAATGCATCTTTGAAGACCCTGAGCGTGATCTGAGAATCTTTGCTCTAATTTAAGATGTCAGATTAGAGATATAACAAAACAAGAGAACTGGAATTGATAAAAACTAATAAGCAACTCTGGGTTTTAATACTGCTTTTACATGTATTCATTAGTTGATTTTAGGCTAATCTTATTATTAATGTGGAAAAATGTGAGATGTGAAGTTTGACATTTCCCTAAGAACTTCCTGTTTGAATTGTGTAGCCTGATTAAAAATATTACATGTTGGCACTGAAATTATGGGCCTCTACTTTTACCACCCACAGTGTCTGGGGGAAGCAGTGAGGGATAAAGAAAAGCTATTTAGAATCACCGAGTTGTTTGTACTGTCCCGCAGTCCTCTTGGAACAGCGGCTCTGTGGAAACATAAAGTCATGGTATTTGTAGGAGGAAAGAAAATATGATGGAAGCATGAACGGATCTGTTAGCTTGGTGGAGAGTCAAGGATGTGGGTTGTGTGAGTGGTTAATCACTTGCCTCACTTGATTGGGCTTTGGAAAGTTTGAGAAATTCCAAGTTGTTTTTTTAACCTGTGTGGACGAAAAAGGGGCCACATACTAAACGTGACAAGCTCAGGGGAGGCCCACATGGCTGACTTTACAAACCCAGAGACCAAAGTAACCACACAGGGTGGTCTGAACCTAAGAATTCCTAACTAAAGGCAGGTCATGGCCAGTAGTCACGTCCCAGGCCTGTAGCTGCTTGACAAAGGTCAGTCTTTACCATAAGTGAGCCTGCCTATTGTCTTTGTGCATCTAAGATAACATAGCTTTGAAATGTCAGCATAATCTCCTTTTCCAGACCTCTCAGGGCACAACCTCCCACCAGAGCACAAGACCACGGAATCCCTCATTGTTATCTTGTTCCCCGAATACCACCTCCATATGCTGTAAATGCTAACTATCCTATGCCCACCAATGGCAAAGAAGCATATGTCTCTGTTTTACTTCTTATCCAATCTCAGAGATTTCCCTTCTTTGCTTTCTCCCACCTCCCTAATCTACCACCAATGGATTTCATAGAATCCCCCTACGTCTCTTCCTTTGATTCTAAAGTATAAAATAAGCTGCAAAACAGTCATTCTCCAGAGTATTTTCTCAATCCGTTGAGATTTTGCTTCCTGGCAATTGTTGTCAGTTTGTTTGAAATAAACTCTTATAAGACTTTTTCTTAGGCAGGACATTCTTTTGTCAACACCTGAGAGCTGATTACTTTTTGGATCTGGACAAGTCACTACATTTCTGTGAAGAATATTTGAGAAATGGTTGAGAAAGGTTCTTGGTAACAATTAGCTCCGATATTACTCTTTGTCTTTCATAGTACCCAGGGATTCTGACAATCTCCCAAACAGAATCATCAAAATATCCACGATCTCTATTCTAGAACACTCCAAAACTGGGCCTTAGAATATTATATATTAAATGGGCTAAATAGAATAATCGATAAAAAGTTAGGTGTGACTTTTCTAGGTAGGTGACTTTTACATTAAGATATAGGTAATGTTTATGCAATATTTATTTTTTCATTTATTCAAAATGAATGCATGAATAAATACTGAGCCCTATAGCAGATGGTTTGGATGCCCCATCCCTGAGTTCACTTGAAACTACTGCGGACCGCTCCTGTGCACACTGGAAACTTCTCACCTTAAGTGTCCATGTTTCTTGGCTTCTCTTCCTGCAATCAAAAGAATTTGTTCAGCTTATGTGCAAGGCTTATAAAAGTGCTGGAAACTAATGTTCCTGAGGCAACCTTTAAGCAATGAGGGATGAGAATCAGTGAATAGATACTCCAGCTTTGCCATCTCTCGATGGGATAATTCTGAAGGATGCTTTTTAGAGGGCCCTCAGGGAGACCGAGCTCTAGCTACCCACAGTGGCAACCAGCTCATTGATGAGTCCTTTATTGGCATTCCTCCCTTCCTTGCCTCGCTTTCCCCACTTGCGTTTCTTGGGATCATCTTCCCAATAAAGTACCTAATCGAGGGTTGCCTCGGTTTGCTTTCAGAGAAACCCAGAGGCAGACAAACACATATTTTGATCAAAGCACCATTTCAGACCAGAGAAATTCTCAAGGATTTAGTTAGGGAGACAGAGAAGGTACTAAGCAGTAGAATGTGCCCACATACTATGAATGGTACAAAAATAACAGCTAAAGAGGGATTCAGAGGAAGGAGAGAGAGCTCCACTGTGGGATAAAAAGGACCATGGAGGAAGCAGGATAAAGTTAGGACTTGAAAAATGAGTTGGAATTAAATTATTTTCTTAGGGGTTTGGGAATATGGCATTGAATTTGTGGTCTGTGGCTGAAGGGGACTGAAGAGGAAAGGAAAGGAAAGGAAACTAACATTTATTGAGTATAGGTTATGAGTCATAGCCTGAAGGGGACAGACACAGTGATTAAGAACACAAATTGTACACACTATCCCATTTTATCACCCCGATAACCATATGAGGAAGGTATCTGTCATAGTCCACTCGGGCCGCTGTAACAGTATTGTAGACTAGGTGGCTTATAAACAATAGAAACTTAGTTCTCACAGTTCTAGAGGCTAGAAGTCAGAGAGCAGGGTGTCAGCATGATAGGATTTTGGTGAAGTTGTTTTCCGGGTTGCAGACTGCTGAATTCCCATATCCTCACATGGTGAAAAAACACTAGCTAGCTCTCTGCCCTCTTCTAACAAGGGCACTAATTCTGGTCGTGAGGGCCCCACCTTCATGATCTAATTATCTTTCAAAGATCCCACCTCTAAATACCATCATACCAGGTTTAAGGTTTCAACATATAAATTTTGGAGGGACTTGAACATTCATTCATTGCAGTATCATTATCTATAGTTTATAGAACAGAAATCTGAGGCCCAGAGAGTTTAATTGGTTGTCTCAAGGTGACGCAGATAGAAAAGAGCAGATATAAGATGTAAATCTATACGGGGCAATGCTTGGAAAGTGGATGCAAACACAGCTAGTTGAAAAGTGAAAGATTAATTTAAACAGTGTTACATTGCACTATAGTGCCAAAAATGATGTTGATTATTTACCTACACCCCCCATGTTCTGGCTTATTATTTGACTAAATTAAACTTACTAGACTATTTTAATCATGATTCCTCAACCGATAAAAGACATGGCATTATTTTTTAGATGGAGAGACAGTTAATTCCCATCTCAATAGACTCTATAAATGGCATCAAAGCTTTGATTTATATTTAGTTTCAACTAGAATAAATGGCTTGCACCTGGTCTATTTGTATAGATGTTTAAAAAAATATTCACCTCGTATTTTAGTTTATCAGTTGTTTGAGTGGACTTGATTAGGGTGTTTTATTTAATTGACCTTTTCCCCCAGATCTAATCTTAATCTACTAATAGAAAAGAATGATGACTGTTGGATATTTAGAGAGCAAATAGTAGTAACTCTCCTGCTGGTGATATAGTTGGCTCTGTTAAAAGTTATGTAAATTGTTAAATAGGTATTATATAGGCATGAAAGCCTAAGCTTTTTTCTTTTAATTCAAAAACTGCCAAGAAAAGAAAAAGATAAAGAAAGAAGGCAGTATGTATTAAATAAGGATGGAAGCCAGAGGCCTTCTCTCTATTGCAATTTTGAATTTTATACATCTTCAGGTTTTCAAATTATTATTATTATTTATTTGTTTATTTATTTATTTATTTATTATTATTTTTTTTTAACAGGACTTTGTTGGGGAACAGTGTGTACTTCCAGGACTTTTGTTTTTACTTCCAGGACGTTTTTTTTCCCCCAAGTCAAGTTGTTGTCCTTTCAGTCTTAGTTGTGGAGGGCGCAGCTCAGCTCCAGGTCCAGTTGCCATTGCTAGTTGCAGGGGGCACAGCCCACCATCCCTTGTGGGAGTCGAACTGGCAACCTTGTGGTTGAGAGGACGCGTTCCAACCAACTGAGCCATCCAGGAGCTCAGCAGCAGCTCAGCTCAAGGTTCCATGTTCAATCTTAGTTGCAGGGGGCAGAGCCCACCATCCCTTGAGGAACTCGAGGAATTGAACTGGCAACCTTGTGGTTGAGAGCCCACTGGCCCATGTGGGAATCAAACTAGCAGCCTTCGGAGTTAGGAGCACGGAGCTCTAACTGCCTGAGCCACCGGGCCGGCCCCTATTATTATTATTTTTAATTAAAGTTTATTGGGGTGACAATTGTTAGTAAAGTTACATAGATTTCAAGTGTACGATTCTGTAATACATCATCTATATATCATATTGTGTGTTCACCACCCAGAGTCAGTTCTCTTTCCATCACCATGTATTGGATCCCTTTTACCCTCATCTACCATCTCCCTCCCCCCTTATCCTCTGGTAGCCACTAAACTATTGTCTGTGTCTATGAGGTTTTGTTTTTTCGTTTGTCTTGTTCTTTGTTATTTTCAGTTTTATATACCACATATCAGTGAAATCATATGGGTCTCGACTTTTTCTGTCTGACATTTCTTTCAGCATAATAATTTCAAGATCCATCCATGTTATCACAAACGGTACTATTTCATTTTTTCTTATGGCAGAATAGTATTCCATTGTGCATATATACCACAACTTCTTTATCCATTCATCTATTGAAGGACTCTTTGGTTGTTTCCATGTCTTGGCCACCGTAAATAAAGCTGCAATGAACATTGGAACACATATATCTTTATGGATAAATGTTTTCAGATTTTTTGGGTCGATACCAAAAGGGATTGCTGGGTCATATGGCAATTCTATTCATAATTTTTTGAGGAACCTCCACACTGCCTTCCATAGCGGCTGCACCAGTCTGCATTCCCACCAACAGTGTATGAGGGTTCCTTTTTCTCCACAGCCTTTCCAACATTTGTTACTATTTGTCTTGTTGATGATAGCCATTCTGACTGGGGTAAGGTGATATCTCATTGTGGTTTTGATTTGCATTTCTCTGATGATTAGTGATGTTGAACATTTTTTCATATGTCTGTTGCCATTTGTATGTCTTTGGAGAAATGTCTCTTCAGGTCCCCTGCCCATTTTTTGATTGGATTTTTGTTGTTGCTGTTGAGTTGTATGAGTTCCTTATATGTTTTGGATATTAGCCTCTTATCAGAGGCATTGTTTGTGAAAATCTTCTCCCATTTAATTGGTTGCCTGTTTATTTTGTTGATGGTTTCTTATGCTGTGCAGAAGCTTTTTAGTTTGATATAGTTCCATTCATTTATTTTAGCTTTTACTTCCCTTGATTTTCAAATTATTTCCATTTGCTTTTGAATGGGTTTCATCTAAATAATAATTTGTCTACAGACATTGCCGTTCAAAGGGTTCTACATAATTAAAAATTAAAAATGAAAGAAACAAAATAGTGGTGGATTATAATCTAACACTCTTTCTCCAATCCCCATTGGAAAAGAGAGATGAAGGTGAAGAAAGAAGTAGACAAACAAAAAGAGAAAGGAGTGAGATGGAGGGTTGTCTTTAGCATCTTGTAAACAGTAATGAGAATAAAAAAATAATAGCTAGCATTTACTACATTCTTATATGGGCTAGGCACTCTTCTAAGTCCGATATTTATGAGAAAACTGAGGAACAACAAGGTAAGGGATTGATTTTGCCTAATATGGATCTGGGATGAAAGCCAGGCATTCAGGTTCAGAGTAGGTGCTCTTGACCTCTATACTTTCTTGCTTCAATAATAGTGATAAGAGTAGGTAAATAACTTTTCTTACGTGCTCTCTGTGGAAGGTGTTATCTCCGTTTTATAGACAAGGACATAGGTTTTGGAAAAACTGACTCATCGGTTAGTCCAAAATCAGACAACATAGATGATGGAGCATGGATTTTAGCACAGGTCTATGTAATTTCAAAATTTGTGCTTTAAGTGCCACGTTGCTTAAAGTCCAAAGTCCAAGAGGTTACCAAGTAGCTTTTCAGAAAGAGTGTTCACGTTTCTGTCCTAGGAGTTAGCCTGAGAGCACAGTGCCATGGCCAGGAGAACTGGGTAACAGAGCACCAGCAGTCCTGGGGCTGCTCCTGTGTGCTCTTGTGCAGGTGGGCAGGCCAGTCCAAAGGAGACTGAGGAGCGCTGGTTTCCAGGAGCACTGAGCTGCCTTGCTACTATAAATTCAAGTGCTAAATAAATGTCTTGATAGTTTACAGCTCAGGCATGATCCCTCATGCGTCTGACAGTGCATCTCTTTACACTGTAATCATCAAAGAAGGTAAGGCCTTATGTCCTAGAGTCCTAGGAGAAGATGGACCGAATTTCAACTGTCCCCTAACTCCAAATGGCAAATCCTATCTCCAGTCATAAAGATATGATAGAGTTAGCAATTTTATCTAAAAAACATGAATGTAACGAATTGTGTCTGTTACAGAACCCAAGTTTGTTTGCCCGATGCTTCAAAAGGCCAAAAGTCAAAATGCAGAGTTTGGAGTAAGGAAAGGTTTGTTGATCCAGAAGGCTCCAATGAAGGTGAGAGACCTAATGGTGCCTCAAATCCATCTTGCTTGCTAGACTAGGTTAAGGGTTTTTAAGGGGATAGGGGAATAGGTGTGCATAAGTACTGGAGGGGCAAGTTTTAATTGGAGGACCTTGGAACTTGGCCTTTTATAGTAAAGAGGCGTCAACACTGGAGCTTCCTGGACAATGGACCCTTTGCTTCTGAAAGGGTTCTGGTGTTCCAGTTCCAGTTATGTCCTTGTCCTTTGGTTTCATGTGTGGGGGTGGGGTGGGGAAGAGAGGTGGGGTGGGGGGTGGGGGCAAGACTTTAGTTCCAAGAACAGCTGGAGGTCAGTTCTGTCCTCTGCACATGCTTCAGCTGCATGACTTGTGGCTTTGGTATGCTGGCTCTGAAAAACAACTCAGTATCTGTTAAACAGGGTAGAACAATTTTGAGCTGGTTCTGCAGTTACATATCCACTTAGCTATGTAAAAGATTTTCATCTGTCTTTGCAATCCCTTTAGCAAATTGCCTGCAATGAGCATCACATTCGTGAGAATTATCTGAGGTTGAAAAATACAGATTCCTAGGCCCTCCTCAGGAGACTCATTCAGTGAGTCTGAGTGGGAATGGGAAATCTGTACATTTAAAAAACACCCAGGTAATTCAGATAATTCTCTAGGTTTGAGAACTACTGTTCTAATTCTTGGCATGTGTATTATTGTGCTAGGTAAAAGCAAGTCAAATGAAAGAAGAGTAGTTACTCAGGAGAACCACTGAATGATTAGAGTACCTCTTTGAAACTTTGCTGTTTCCTTTCATTTGGTTTCATGTTTTTTTTTCTGTTTTTTTTTTTTTTTCTGTCTTCTTCATTGCTTTTCATTTCTGCATGACTCATTAATGTAAAATCATAAACCCAATGAATTCTGGTCCAAGTTATGATTTGATTAGCTGCATCTATTGGACATAAGTTCCAAATAATTTCTGACTCATATACTCCTATCTCAACTACAAGTATTAATTAGGCATATCTGGTGTACTCTGTCGATGCCAGTTGTCGCGGAGGATGACGACAAGCAAGGATATAGTAAGGTCTGCTCTCAAGAAGTTCAAGGACTTTGTTAGACTAGCAAAGACATTATTTTCTAATTATACAATATTATTTCCTTAAACAAAATCATATCACGGGAGATTTATTGTATTTTTGGTTGCTTTGAGTGGGTTCCTTTATGACCCCAGCTCCAGTGACACACATTCACTGGTAAAGCTAAACCAGGGGTTGGTTGTCTTGGTTCTGTGCCTTGTGGCTGACACTTCGAGAGACCGACATGAGTTTTCCAGCTGCTTTTCCCTGAGGACAGCTGCAGCAAAGGTGGTAGAACCACAATTGAGCACATTTCTGGATTCCAGTAAAATTATGCCCATTTTTCAATTAAAATAAACCCAACAGCTATTGTCAAAATAGGAGATGATCATCGCTGTGTGGCCAATGAAGAGATAATTTGTACATTTAAATATGGAATGTAATTCATTGATTAAAAAAAAATATGCAAAGTCAAGAACAAGGATTGTTCCTTTTATGGAAAGTCATTTTCTATCATCCCTCGAGGTAACATAAAAAAACTGATCATAGATTTTAATATTTGCTTCATGTCTGTTAGAGGAAGAAAAAGCGAAGAGGCAGAAACAAAGGGAAATGGATTCCGTTTTCTTTTTCCTTATCATGACAGTTTATTAAATTGCACCTTAATTAAGGGCAATTGGGGAGGAGGATAAAGTGAATTGGAAAGAAGGGTGTAGAAAGATTGACTTACTGGGAATCCTAAAATAACCCTCTGAGAATATGCTCTGTGCAAAGTATCCTGTTTGGTTTAACACAAAATAAGTCTCCATCCCCTTGCTGTCCAGCCAACCTCCTGCCTGCCTGCCTCTTCAGCATTTCTCAATGCTTTTATCTCTGCTCAGTTTAATATTTTTCTTTTCTTTTTAAAAATTAATTTGGGTGATATTAGTTAATAAGGTTACGCAAGTTTCAAGTGTACAACTCTATTAATACATTATCTGTATATTGCATTGTTTGTTCACCATCCAAAGTCCAGTCTCCCTGTCACCGTATTTGATCGCTTTATCGTCTTCATCCTCCCCACCCTTCCTCTTTGGTAACTACCATTCTGTTATCTGTGATTATGAGTTTGTTTATTTGTTTTGTTTTCTCATTGTTGCTTTCTGTTTTACATCCCACATATGAGTGCAATCATATGGTTCTTGTCCTTTTCCATCTGACTTATTTCACTTAGCATGATAATCTCAAGATCCATCCATGTTGTTGCAAATGGCAGTATTTCATCCATTCTTATGGCTGAGTAGTGTTCCACTGTATATGTATATGTACCACATTTTCTTTTGTTCTGAGATGAGAATTGGAAGTCAACTCGCACTGTGGACTTCAAAATGTTAGTGAAAGCTATCTGCTCCTCTCTGACTTTTTATCTATTTTTCCTTTTTTCAGTTATTTCTTAAATCATTTATGGAACATTTATTATTTGCCTAGAGTTATAGAGATAAGTAAGAAATTATATGTGCTCAGGAAGCTCAAAGTCCTGGAAGAGATGGACACGTAAACCAACAGACCAGTAGGTGTGATGGGTGTTTAATGGAGACTATGCCCAGGGCAATGAAGAGCCTGGGAAATGGATGACGAATGACCTGGGTGGGGACAGTGTGGCTTCAGAGGAGGAGATGCTGAGTCTAGCTGAAAAGAGGAGGAAGGCATTTCATTCAGAAGGAATACCATATGTAAATGCAAATGCACCGCAACCCCCCAAAGCTAGTAGTTGCTTAAGTCTTTTTTTTTCTCAATTAAATTTTATTGGGGTGACAATGGTTAGTAAAGTTACATAGGTTTCAAGTGTATGATTCGGTAATACATCATCTGTATATCACATTGTGTGTTCACCACCCAGAGTCAGTTCTCCTTCCATCACCATATGTTTTATCCCGTTTATGGAAAGACATTCTCTGTTCATGGATTGGAAGAATCAACATAGGTAAAATGGCCATATTACCAAAAGCAATATACAGATTTAATGCAATCCCCATCAAAATCCCAATGGCATTTTTTAAAGAAATAGAACATAAAAAATCATCAGATTTATATGGAACCACAAAAGACCCTGAATAGCCAAAGCAATTCTAAGAAAAAAGAATAATGCTGGAGGTATCACACTCCCTGGCTTCAGCTTGTACTACAGAGCAACAATAATCAAAACAATATGGTATTGGCAGAAAAACAGACACACAGACCAATGGAATACAACTGAAAACCCAGAAATAAACCCACATAAATATGGACAGATAATTTTCGACAAAGGAGCCAAAAACAAACAATGGAGAAAAGAAAACCTCTTCAATAAATGGTGCTGGGAGAATTGGAAAGCCATGTGCAAATAATGAAACTAGACTGCTATCTTGCACCGTGTGCCAAAATTAACTCAAAATGGATCAAAGACCTAAACATAAGACCTGAAACAATAAATTGCATAGAAGAAAACATAGGTACTAAACATGTGGATCTTGGCTTCAAAGAGGGTTTTATGAATTTACTTCAAAGGCAAGGGAAGTAAAAGCTAAAATAAATGAATGGGGCTATATCAAACTAAAAAGCTTCTGCACAGCAAAAGAAGCCATTGACAAAATAAAGTCTTGCTCATATATTTTCAGCTGAAAGGTGGGGTAAATAGAGCAGCCCATCCTGGGGGATGTAATTCTTGTCACTGTTGCTTTCTCCTAGGAGAGGGAAGGACCCATACACCTTTGCGACTAAGGACACACATTCTTTAAATAAGTGTTGACAGGGTTCCTGCTTCAGGGTGGGTGAGAGATGCTGCCTCTGATGAATGTTGTCGCTTATTTACAAGGATGGTTACAAAATACCTCTCATGCCTTCACTCACTTCCCTTTGCAATGTGACTTTGCCACTCCTGTCCATTCCAGGAGGCTGTTTCTTCTCCTCCTCCTTAAATCTAGGCTGGCCTTGTGGCTTGCGTGACAGGTAGAATGTGAAATGTTCAACATTCAAGATTAGGCCTCAAGAGGCCCAGCAGAGGAGCTTGCACTGTCACACTCTAGGAAGGCTGCTGTCAAATGGAGAAGCTTTGATTAGCCTGTTGGAGACAGAGGGAGCACCCAGCAGACAATACCAACTTTCAGATATATGACTTGTGCTGTTTTAGACAATCCAGCCCAGGTGAGCTCCTAGATGATTGTAGCTGTTTGAGTAATTCCAGGCAAAATAAGAAAAATAATCTTTCAGCTTAATCCAGGCCAAATAAAGACGCACAACTTTGTGAGCAAATAAAAGGGTTGCCGTTTTAAGACACAAATCTCAATAAATAACTGATACACTAAAGACTTTTCTCTATACAAATCTAATCAAACAACAATCTATGACCTTGCCTTCTCACCACTTTGCTACAACCCAGTGGGGGGAATAGATGACAGCTGCTCATTTATTCTCTCTCTCATGTTTATTATTTGCATTTGGACTCAAAGTAGCTCTGTTCTCCAGGACAGAACTACTCCAAAGCTCTTCAAGAACAGGAATAAGAGTCCATCGCACAGAGCCAAATTGAACTATGTCCTAAACTGAGAACTGAGAGATCTGGGAACTCATTTAGCCTCACTCCCTCATTGTGCATTTAGACCAGAGATGAAGTAACTTGCGCCAGTTCTTGCAGCTCATTAGGGGCACAGTCAGGACAAGGACGATAATCTCCTGACGACTAATCTAAAATGCTTTGAACATATGTATAAGTTGAACATACAAAATTGAACATTTAAACTTGAAAACCTTTGTGAGCAAGAGGAGAGGCTAATTTGGGGTCACCAAGGTATAATTTTGGGGTCACCAGGAAGGCCTTCAAAGACACAAATGCCTCTGGAACCCAGGTGCTGGTAACCTGGGAGAAGATAAGCCTAACTTCAGTTGTCCCGTGACTCCAAATGGCAAACCATATTTCCAATCATAAGGATAAAACAAATGTAGCAATTTTCATCTTGAACACATGAATAGAATTGGTTGTATCTACTTAGCTATGTAAAAAAACTAAGATTTTCTTCTGTTTTTGCAATCTTTGGCAAATGGCCTGTGCCGTACCACTTTCTAGTTGAATGCTTATTCAGTAGTAAAATGTTTTTCTCTCTTCTGACTTTGTGGAGAGGTTTTCTGGTTTAGAAGATTTTGTTTTTAATTATATTTCCCCAATGATTTATAATGACTCTTCCTTCCTTTTTTTTTTTTTTAAACCTTTTTTTTTTTCTGGTTCGCTTTGGCTTTGTTTAGCCTACTCATTTCCTTTTTGTTGAAGTGTATCCTTTAGTGGTTTACATTTTTGTTTCTGTATGTCTGAAAATGCTTTTATTTCATCCAAACTGTTGGGGTGTCGTTAAGCTGGATATAGAATTATAGACTGACTGACAGATTTCCCTTCATCATTTTTAAAATATTCAGCCATTGCCTCTGGCATATATGGTTATTGATGAGAAGAATTCTGTTAGTCTTATTTTTGCTCCTTTTCAGGTAGTCTGTTCTCTCTGGTAGCTTCTGACATTTTCTGTTTATTCTTGATGGTTCTGCAGTTTTAGTTTCATAATGAGATTTATAGATAAGCCTTTGTTTTTATTTACTTTGTTTCGTTATACGTATTTTCATTTGACATCTCATAACTTTCTTCAAATCAGGAAAATTCTCCACTATACCTCAAAGGTTCCTCTTCCCTACTCCCTTTAGTCTTTTATTCTAGAGCATCTATTAAACATGTTAGAGCTTTTCATTCTAGCTGCCACATTTCTAACTTCTCTTTTATATTTTTCACCTTTTTATCTATCTTTGCTGTGTTCTGGGTGGTTTCCTCAGATCCATAATCCAATTCATGAATTATTTCTTCATCAGAGTTTAGGCTATTGTTTAGCTTGTTTATTGTCTTCTTATTTTGACTACTCTTTCTTTCACTTTTCATCCTTATTCTGTACCTTTATAAAAGTTAGATTCTAATTTTCTTTTCTCTCTTTGTACAGTTAAAATACTAATTTGAAAATCTGTTCAACAATATTCATTAAGCATAAATTCTCCTATTTTGGTGTCTTTGGACTTTCACTTTTTGCTTTGTATTTCTTAATGTGTTTTATAATTTATGTCTACAAGTTCATCTCTAGGAGGAGTTATCTTTGGAGGGAGTCCTGTCCATGACCTGGATTGTAGAGGCCTCCTGATAACATAGTTTCACCATTGCCCTACCCCAAGTCCTACTGAGTTCACTGCTTCCAAACAAATTTTGGTGCCAGGTTCTCAGCTCTGGATTCCCTTACTGCATGGGTAATGGAAATGTGGTTGGTTCTGCACCAATGTGTGGTACAGGCTCAAGATTCAAACCTCTTGATGTGTGGGAGTGGCTGTTGAAATTTCTGTTTCTGAGCACCTGAGAAAATCAGCTTCCTTTTTCCTGCAACCCTGAGCATGGACTGGAAGAAAAGAGGAGGAAGTCTTGCCTTGGATGCACTCAGGCAAGAGGACCCTTTGAGTCTGTGGAGGAGACTTTCCGGTAATGCTTATGACCTTTTCAGCGTATTTTGGGACAATCAGTGCTAAGCAGAATGCCAATTCGTACTCTCTAATATATGTGGGGCCTGAGAATCAAATTTCTTTCTCACAAAGGTATGAACATGCTGGTACTTAAGATATATAACTGGTCCAGTTTTTCTCAAGGACTATGTGGTTTTAAGAACTGCTTATCTTCATGGTTATGTATTCCCTCTTCATTTCCGGCCTATGAAGATGTCCATTTCTTTTGAGCTCAGCTGTGTCTTTAACATAGAACAATTTAATAAAAACATAAATATGTATATTTCTTTGTGTTTTGAATGAGAGTGGAGATTCCTGCATCTAATCAACTGCCATCTTGAAGGAAGTGCCGCAGGACCTTTGTTTATATTGTTTACTTTCCCTGAAATGTCCTTCTTGTCTCTTCTATATACCCATCCCCCATCCAACAGTTACTTCTTCCTTTCTTTGTGATTCCAGTTCAAATATAACTGACTCGAAGCTCCATTAAGATCAGGTCTATTGTTGCTCACCATAGTATCCTCCACTAGCACAATGCTTGACACACAGTAGGTGCTTAATAAGTGTTTGTTGCATAAATGAATGGACAAATGAATAGTTTGCTTCTGCAGTCAGAAGAAAACGTGTATTAGAAAAATAATCAGTTCTAGTTTATCACAGCTCTACCTGCCTTCACTTACAATTCTTAGGAAAAGAAATACTCCAAATGTCAAGGACTAAGATAAATGAATAAAACTAAATGTCAGTAAATCCAAGCCTACATTTAGAATTTTTGTTTTTAAATCTTTGACAACTTGTGAAAGAAGTATACAATGTTTATAACATTGTATCATCAACATATTTTTATAAGTAAATTTAATTGTGCTTAAGAGAATTATATGTGATTCTAACAGCCTCCAGATCCCCCTAACCTGAAATAGAGGAGTGGCTAACCTGTTCGAGATTGAAGCTAGGTGCTCCCTAGGAAATGTAGAGGAGAGAGGGAAGAGGGATTAGACTAGATCTACCTTACAAAATAAAACCATGAGCAAGTCTAATATTGTTATGAGGCTCCAAAGCCACAGAGTCAACAGGCCAAGAAAAACCCCTGGTAGAGTTCACGAGTTGAACTTAGAGATGCATAAAAGCAGCTCCTGAGTTGAGGAACGTGTTTTAAATTAAGTCATGAAAAGTTATTTTATTATTGCTTTGTAGCAAGAAAAGATGCTGCAACTGGCCTCCATGAGTCTACTTGAATAGCCTAATTACGTTGTTAAGTGCCCATTGCTCCAATGAAGCAATTATTGCTGAGGTAACTGGGTGGCGTGCTCCCCCAAGACTGCTATTCCCACTTTCCTCATTAAAGTCTCCTTTTGCCTTCTTTGACTGCAATTTCTTTAAGTAGGTTTTGATTGAGCAGCTATTAAGAGCAGGACACTACTTATTGCTGTGAGAGGGAGCGGGTGGTCAGAGCTCAGTTCCAGCCCTCAAAGTTATAAGACAGTCTGGAGACAAGCCACAGGCATAAGAAAAATGGGAAGATATACCGTATTTAGATGACAAGCACAGAGACACTACAAGAGCAGCTGCTAGTCTGCTCATGGTTTAAAAACAGAGTGTTTTAGACAGCGTGCATAGCGAGTTACGGATTTTATCTCCTTTGGGAGTCATGAAGTCCTTCCCTCGTGATATGGTAAAATATTTTCTTTTCTAGGGTGTATAGCACTAAGTGTACTGCCCTGTCCTAACAGGATATATTCTTCATTCCTTTTAATGCCCTACCAAGCGATTAAATGAGATAATATGTGGAGATGCATGTCTGGCACTTAATAAATCTTTAATACACATTTGTTCATGTCTCTGAAACCTCCTTTCTCCACAGTCTTTCAAAAGTGAGGTTACTACAGCTGGTAGCCTATAGTGAGGCTTTTCATGGGTAGGTGAGTTGAATTGATGTCGAGAGGGACATCTCTCTAAGAGGGAGTTTAGAAACCCAGAAAGGAGAGGTGGTGGGGCTGAGGGCAAAGTAAAAGCAGGAGACTCTGTGGGAATTTAGCATGCAAATAATTAACTGTTGAACTGATCAGTAAACTAGTGTCCCCTTAAAACATCAATTGTAGGAGAACTATGACATGGGTTTCAGGACACTGAGTTAATGGGTAGATTACATGGGAAGCAGGCAAGAATGTTTTCAGACCACGGGTCTGACTGAAATTTGAATCAATTAAACAAGTCTGTTGGCCGAGTATGTAAATTAGGATTTGGAGGTGTAAATGTAGAGAACTCATTCGCTGGTGTTTCAAAATCAAGCCAAAAGTAATGGTAGTGTTGCTCTTTTAAGTTTTCCTTTGATGTCAGTTCTAACTTGCATTAAAAAATATTTTTAGGTAGGCCAGAGCTAAAGGTCTAACGAATGTCTACCTTTGGAAAGCTTTTTCTTTCTTCCCTGTCTTTTATTCTAAATTCAGTCAAAGAAAATTTATTTTTTCAACACATTTTTTTATTTCTCAAGTACTAGTTATCTCGGATTGTTTGAAGCAGTCTAAGAATAAATGAATGAATCCAGTAAAATACTGTGTGCATAATACTAAGTTAATTTGGACAAGTTGCTTTGTCTTTCTGGGCCTTAATTTAAACATTGATTAAGAAAGGTGGGGTTCTATTAGATGATGCCTAATTTTCTTCCAGCTTTAATCTTCTGATTCAAAAAATATTTGCAGTCAATATGACATTTTGAGCAATAATATCTGTTATTCTTAAAGAGTTCATAAGAAATTGCAATGGCTCATGGAAACCATAATGCAGGCTGATACAGTGAAGCATGACAACACTAGGGTTGTGATTACTAAGAGCTTTGAGAACTCCATCAGAAATATCTGTGATACCTGAAATTTCCACCATTGAC
Source organism: Rhinolophus sinicus (assembly GCF_036562045.2). Classification (NCBI taxonomy): domain Eukaryota; kingdom Metazoa; phylum Chordata; class Mammalia; order Chiroptera; family Rhinolophidae; genus Rhinolophus; species Rhinolophus sinicus. The sequence continues at coordinate 120,382,051 of NC_133755.1, read as the reverse complement.
CTTGCCTTTAGTAAGAAAAATGTGAAAGCTCAAATTGATTACCCCCGTTCAGGAGGGAAATGTAAAAGGGGTGATTGGCGAGAAGTTGGTGGAAGGACCTAGGTAAACAGAGGAGGGCAATGTTATTTTCAAAGAAAACAGCTACTCACCTCCAGCCAGTTTTTGCCATGTGGGAATGTGGGTTTAGGGTTGCTGGACTGTCGTTTTCAAGAAGTGCTGGATATTCTGATTTTCTGTGCAATCTCCTAATTTCAAAATATTGCATCAGTATCATTTGGGCCAAACAAACATGTCTTTGACTTAAGTTGTCTTGTGGGTTGTCACTTTGCAATGTCTCTTTAGAACCAGCTAAGATACTCAAGCCCGTGAGAGAGATCACAGGGTAGGCTATTTTACCAATCTCAGCATTTTGAGATTATGAAATGCACGATCCCATCTGTATGTGGACAGGACAACTTGAGAGTCAGGAAGTGGATGGGGCTTTAGATGAGAGGACAGGGGGTGGTAGCTAGTGGAGGGCCTGGGCTCTGGTGATGGAAGCACCAATAGTTGGAGTTCTAGAAGCACTGAGTTGATCTCCCCTAGGTCCCAGCTTATGCTCTGCGCTTCTCTGGGGTGGGGAGCAGGTACTTCTGTCATTAGGGTGACTTCAGTGTAGTGATCCTTGGGGAGAGATGGGCAGAATCCAGTCCTACATTGGCATCTCTAGTAGACCTTTATAAATGTGTAGCATCTTCATATGAATGTTGAGTCATTTCGGTCAACGACCTGCTGGAGAGTTGCTGAGATACCCATGAAGAATTCCCCCTTGTTAAAGAGATTCAAACGAGGCCCAGTGTGTCCATCTAGTTGAAGAAAAATCAGTAGAAAAATCTGTATATTTGGTATTTAAAGTGTTTTTAATGTTTAATATAATTTAGTATATTATGGTAGCTATCAGATTAGCTTTCTGATTTCAATTTAACATATGTACTTGATTTTTTATTTATATAATCTTTCATTCAGAATTTTACTAAGTTTACAAGCAGCATGGCAATGTTTAAAAGAACTTAAGATGAATTATGTTTATACATACATGTACTTTTATTAGATTTTCCTAAAATTGTTTAAGTACTTGGGAAGCATTTGCTAGTAGACATTTGAAGAGCTTGATAATTTCAATATATTAGTTTTGTAAATTCAGTTGAAGATATTTAAGGTGTAACCACACATGAGCTTCATTTCTCTAGCACACATTCTGCTTTAAGCCAAGCTCGCTTCGCTTATCCTGACAGAACTGTAACTCACTGGCATTCTTTCCCCAGATCCTTCTGCCTGCACATATACTTATGTCCACTCCTTTCCATCATTAAGCCCTTAGGACATTAGGTTCTGGTCCGTGTCAAACTCACTTAAGAATAACGCTTCAGGTCTATCAACCATGACCAAGATGTAATAACCAAATCTCAAACTGGAATAAGGTTTTAGTCAAACAAAGATAACACCTTGGCCTCAGTTATGTTTCAGCTCCAGACTCATGAAAGCAGACCTGCCCAATGGACCGCATCCCCTGGGGACCAGACAGAGCAGTGCCATGACTGACAGCAGGACCTGCAGCCATGGTCAGCGGCTCCCTGCCTGAGCCCCGGCCAATCAATAGAGTCCATGACCCCAACTCCCATAGTAACCTGATTAATGATTTTTCCCTTGTATAATCTAGGTACTAGAGGCCATCGGGGAGCCAGGATTTTGAGAGCATTAGCTCACCTGTGTCTCTAGGCTTAGTGCCAACTCCTTAAATGAACCTTTACTTTCTTTGCTGCAAACTCCTGCTCTGGTCCTTTTTTTGTTTTTGGCTTGGATGCACTCAGGCAAGAGGACCCTTTGAGTCTGTGGTAACTAAGGGAGTTAATAAGTTTTGTTTACAAATGGGATCAAACATAAATCAAAGTTCCCCTTAGTGACTATTAAAATTTATTAGATTTTAAGTAGAATAATAGGACTTTAAAATTGAACACAAAAACTTAAGGAAAAAATGCTGTTTGAATTTGTAACTTTACTAAATTTAACATTAATTTTTAAAAAGGACAGAGTGACCAGGTTATAAAAAAATATTTTGTGTACTCAAAAGCTGTGGTCAAGGACATGAAAGCCTGACACCACACCTACCATTGTGTCCTCAGAGCCTGGGGACAGCATTTGGCTCTCAGAGGCACCTTAATTAATGTTTACTAAACAGGTTGAGAATTGATGTTAACACTTAAAATGCAGGAGAGTGGTGCCCAAAGGGAAGGTGGGAAGATGACTGAAAGAGACCATGATTGCTTTAGACTGATGTCTTGCGCTTTCCACGCAGCTTGCATCTAACCAGAGGAATTTGGTATAATTCCAATGAAGGACCCATAAATCATTTCAGTCATGGAAAGTTATTTATACTTTTGATTTTTAATTTTTTTATTAGTTTCATGTGTACAAAACAATGTAATAGTTCACCCCTCACAAAGTGATAACCCCCCCAATCTATTGCCCCTCTGACATCGTGCATATCTATTACAATTCCATTGACTCTATTCCCTATGCTGTACTCCATATCCCGTGACTATATATACGTATATATACATATATATATATATATATATATATATATATCACATATATAGACATATATATGCATATATGTATATATATATAATTATAGTTGACATACAAGACTTGACATGAAAGTGATTTATATTTTAAAGGAGTTATTTAAAGTATCAGCAATTCTCCTTGATTTCTAGAATATCTCTTTCACCTTGTGACTTGGACACAAAGATTTGAATCACTCTGGGTGGGGGTTTGTGCTAGCTGACCCCGAAGGCCATGTGACCTCTTCTGTCTAGAGGAGCCCCTGTGGCAGGGCTATAAACATCATCTGATTCTCCCATTTGAGGGCTTGTTTTGTGTCTCATTTTTCTTTAGCTTGGAACAATTTTCCACCTTTTTTTCCCCTGTCATACACAACATTAACATTTTTAAAAAGCCCAGACTCTTGCCTCCATACCCATTCATTGCTAAAAACTTACCTAATAATCATTGATTGACAGTCTGTTTAAACACCTTCAGTGATAGGAAACTGGTAAGACAAGACAGAGCCAAACTGCTGAATTCTAATCTCACCTCTCTCATGACCTTGGGTGACCAAAGTACTCATCATTACCATTATAAAATGTAACATTGATGCATTTCTGTTATCTAATGTGGACTGTATTTTCTATATTTAAATTTCTCCAATATTGCCAATAATGTCCTTAATAACCGCTATATGTTAAACCAGGATTCAATAAAATATTTTGCATTGTATTTCCTTTAATTTAGTCTGTAGTCAATCCAGTTGATGTAATTTCCTTTAAACCAGAACTGTTTCTCTGCGATTCCCCCCTCGACGTGGACATTTTTGAATGGCCCATACAGAGGTTTTGCAAAACATCCCTCAATTTGGTTATGTGTGAACCTGACTATTTGATTTTTTGACAGCTCTCAAGTCTGAGAAGTTCTTTCTTTTGCTGAACTAAAATTTTGTCATTTCTACCCATTGATGCTAGTTTTAAATATTGCAAGAGAATAAGAGTATTCTGCATAGCAATTATTTGTTGAAAAACAACAAATGAACATTAGACAGCTTTCAGTCAAAAATACCCAGGTGTTGGGGAATGGATTCTTGGTGTCTGGGAACACGGGGACATGGTGCCCGTCTGAGCCAGAGTACTCTCTGTTTAGGTGCTCAGTACAGCAAGCCATGTGTTAGAAGGTAGAGATTGCCTTCATAATGTGGGGAAAAGCAATGTCAAACAAAGAAGTTTGTAGCACTTAACATCTGTTGTAATTTCCTTTTAGTTGACACGCACCCTGGCTTTGCTCGGAGAAAGGGGAAAGGTATGTGTACTGCGGAAGTGAGGCAAACAAAAATTTGTAATTCTAGCAGTTACTAATACCTAGTGCCAGTAAGGTTTTAAAAAGGTTTCAGGTTTTTTGTTTTTGTTTTGTTTTGTTTTTCCCAAGAGAGGAGACCATACTACTCATGTTTGGTCTTCTTGGAATCAAACATTATGCATTCAAGTTTACATTTCCAGGGCACATTATCAGCAGACAAGCAGCTTAGGATTCATACTAACAATGTATCTGGAGATCTGAGCATCTGAATAAACGTTCTTGATAAAAATAAATATTCTGTTAGTTTGGCAATGTGCCTCAGGAGCTCGGAATGAATCAAATTAGTACAGAGTTACTGGACATGCTGAGCAAAGCCCTCGGAGAATTTAATCTAAAAGTGAAACAGGGTTTAACCACCCATGATGAAATGAAAGGCAAATGAAAGCAAAAGACCTAGACACCTGCTTATTAGAAAAGGTGTCACAAAGCAGAACGTGGGTGATTTCCAAGTGAATCATGAAGACCATGGTTGTTAGAGGGACTCAGAGGAGGGGGCAGTGACATGGAATTCCAGCTGTGCCTTTAGCTCTGAAAGTTCATTCAATCTCTTTCCACATCTATTAATGACTTGTAACATTCCTTTGAGTATGAAAAGTTTTTAATTCCATGATTCTTTGAGAAGGCTCTGCAGGAAGGTCTTTGGCATGGGTAAGATTTGGTTGGGGTGGGCAGACTTGTAACAGGTCAAAATAATTGACCCACCCACTGTGGACTCCCTTTAAATAAGTGACATCTCCTGCACCACCTCCACCACTATTGTTCTATTACTGATTGGTTGTCTATGAGGCATCTGGCTTGGGGATAAGAAGAGATGTTACCATTTATGTCCTATGTGACTGCAGGAAAAAGATTGCTTTAAGTCAATGGCAGGGCTTTCATTGTGTCCTGCAGTGGGTGATCTCTAGATTCTACTTATCAGTACTTTAATTTGAACAGATCTTGTCCTCCCGAATCATAAACTAGATTTCTGATATGGTCTTCACCCAAATCTTCGCTGTCAGTAGCCCTCTCTGGATTAGCTGAAACCCTATCCCCTTGGTAGCTCAACACCGGAAAACAAGTTGATAACATTCTACCAAATAGCCACCAAACACAGGGTCCCCGCATTCCCAGGATTTCCTCTCCTTGGTTATGTCAGCTGCCAAAACCATGACTCCCCTTACTGAAATCTTTTGCTGTTGGTGGTTCACCAAGTCCTTTCTCACTATTACCAGGGACTGTCAGCCTTTTTTGGATTATGAACCCCTGTGAAAGAATCTGTTGAAAGCTATGAAGTCTCACTTAAGGGGGAAAAAAAGTACACATATGTGCTTATTGCAATAATTTGTATAAAATTCCAGGGACATCTTATTATAAACCCTTACTGCAAACAGCCCATGAAATTAAATTTTTGTTTTTGTTAAGCCCATGTCCAAAAAAGAATGAAATTGCCTTAATATGGGATTTATTTCACTAACTGCTTTCTCTCTTCCCCCACCTCTCTCACCCTCACCCCCCCCCCCACCACACACACACACAAACACATACACTTCAGAATGGGACAGTCTCAGGGATACGGTTGTCTAACTGGAATTTCTCTCAGGCTAAAGTCCAGGTTTTCATTTACAAAGTACACATTAAAATCCTTTTGAAAATTCAGCTGCAGGAATATAAGACCCATATTACTGAAACAGGCCATGTCTCTCATTCTGTGTTTGATAATGTTTCAGTCATTTGTTTTCCTTTTTCTGCTGTAATGTTTGTAGTTGCTACTTCATTTGCATAGCTTCATCTGTCAGGTACATACCGATTGTAGGGTAGAGCCCTGATATACCCATCTTTGCTCCTCCCTAAAGAGGGGAGGTCGCCTCCAGCCCCCTCTCCTGGGGTGTGGCCACGTCAGTGATACTGCCATGTGGTCTGACACAAACGTCATTTTGTTGGTCAATTTCTTTCGGGACAGCAGGTAGCAAAAACCTCCTATTTGAGTTTTGAACTTTTTATACAATTGTCCAGCTACCACGTAGAACTTTTGCTTTATGCTGATAAAAAATTAAGTTATCCATTCATGAATTTATTGCCAGATTACTTTCCTTGGCTTCTTTCTTACTATTCCTAGTTACCATTTTCTCTTTTTTAAACAAGTAGCACTTAAATCAACCCTCTGTCTTCCAGTTCAGCTAAAGGCAAAGTCAAGGCTAGGCTCCCTGTCTGCTTTGTCCAGAGGAATCTGTCCTCCAGACAGACAGACAGGGAAGACTCTGACATTGAGAAGCTGAATTTAATGAGCTCAGGAATTTTGAATTTCCTGTATCCAGAGCCCATTTCATCTGAGTGGGTGCTTTGGAAAGGAATTTGTTTCCCTTCTTCTTTTTTTTTTTTTTCCTTAGGCCGTCATCATTTTTGTGCCTATTTATACAGATGCTCTCAGGCATTTTGGCGATGTTCTATGTCTTCCTCTTCTAAAGCCTAGCAGTATATTTTTCAATAGCTTCTAGTCATTAAATAGGTGGAGCTAAATTCTATGAAGCTTCATCTGGGAATCCATTCTCATTAGTCAATGACAATTTTGGACTCATGGGTGTCTGTTTACAACGTGTGTGAACTTTACCCAAGTTCTAAGCTCAAAGAGCAGAAATCCCAGAGTCCCAGAAATGGCATGGGCTCTAAGCTTTTTACATTACAGATAAAGGAGTTGAAACCTAGAGTTGTTAAATAAGATAGCTAAATTTGAAAATGGAGGGCAGTTTGCAAAAATGATGTCGTTTTCATTGGCATTTTAGTTTTTAGCTCCAAATTAAAACATAATGTGTCTTGTGGGAAAATATCCACACCCAACCGTTGTTTTCCAGGAAAAATAAATTGGGGAGTAAAAAGCTTTAAAATGTATTTACTGTGACATCAGGTGCCAAATGGAAACTCCCCTAAAAGTCTCAGAGAAATTGAGAAATGACTTGTGATGGTTTATAGGGCATACCCCTTGCTTCCCCAAGCTGGATTCCGGAAAGGGTTCATCAGACACCCTTTAAGCCCCAACCCACGGGAATCAGTGGGGACGTGCGCCTTCTCTGGTCCTCTGGCCAGCTTCCAGGCTGGCCCCACTCTGGGCAGCTGCTAATGTTTTACTGCCCTGACCTAATGTTAACTGTTTAACACTGTTGTCCAAATGGGCTGTTGTTACTTCTGTTTGTGCTGCTGTGCTCAGCGTTTCCTCCATAAATGCAGAATTTGCCAGTTTTTAATGGCCTCGTATAAAGTATCTTGATACTTCTTTTAGCTTTCTCTCCTGGGATCTGGATGAAGTCAGAGCATGGATGAATGGCATTAATTAGGTAAACTCAAAATAGTGTCTCCCACCGGTCTCCAGCAGTGAGCAGGTTCCCCACACCGGGGAAGTCCTTCCCTGAGAGCAGTGACTCACTTCTCTGTCTAGTCTCTCACCTGCTTCCTCCATACTCCCCATCCTGAAAGAAGGCATGACCAGTAGTTGACACACGAGGCCCTTGGTGAACTCTTTCCCGGCTTCTCTGATTTCATATCATCCCAAAGCAATTGTACACACTAGTTCCTGCCCTTTGCTCCAGCTCCAGCCATTCCTCCTCATTTGTGGACTCCGTATTTGCAAAGTTGTCTACCCTATAAAGTTATTGGTGACCCCCAAATCAACATGTGGGATGCTTTGGTGGTCATGGTGAGCATGTGCATGTACACAGGGGTGAAAAATTCGAGTTGTCCCATGTCCCGTGTCCCAGCGGGAGTTAAACAAGGTGACACTCTCCCTTCTTGTTTCAGCTCTCATCCTGCAAACAAATGTCCTTTGTACGGTTTGTCTGGTGCCCCGTTTTCTGTGTTTGTGCACATTTCACTGGTGATTTCCCTGTTCAAAACGGCTCCTATATGTAGTGCTGATGGGCTGTCTAGTGTTCCTTAGTGCAAGAAGACTGTGATACGCCTTGTGGAGAAACTACGTGTGTTAGAAAAGCTTCGTTCAGGCATGAGTTACAGTGCTGTTGGCTGTGAGCTCAATGCTAATGAATCAATGATCTGTATTAAATCAGGTGTCTTTTAACAGAAATATACAGAAAACAAGGTGAAGTGCTGGTCGACTGATGAAAATGTTGTGACCAGAGGCTTGCAGGGAACTAACCCTGTATTTCCCCCAGGAGCAATGGCTCAGTATTTGCTAAGTCAGCATTTGCAGAGACAAATGATGAGAGTCACGATATGTGAAAATATTTGTAATTCTTTAAATATACCAACTTATATTTGTGCCTGGGATATCCTCTTTCATCTATATATCTGGTGGCTTTTCCTTAGCTCCTCAATCTGCCAGCCTTCTTTCATCCTTCAAGATCTAATTCATTAATTCATCTGTCCCTTAGCTTAGAGTGTGCTTCACCCACAGCTCATTGTGTGTATTCGTATAAATTGTTCTCGTACAAAATCGAAAGATAATTTCAAGGGGAAGCACAATCTCAGAAGTGCAGGTGGAACTCGTGGGGGTGGGGAGGGGCACTCTTGTGGCTTTGCTTTGGCCATGAGGCAGGTCTCATGATGTGAAGAGGAATGGGTTGACCAGGCAGGCTTCGTTTCCTCTCCCTCCTTTTTGGATACATTCCCACACACTCCTAGAGTTTCTTCTGCCTCTTTGGGGAGGGCTCTGGTTTGGGGAAACTTGAATGATTTAGAATGGAAAATACTTGAGGACAAAATACGTTACTACAAATACGCACAGAAAAACTCACAGCAACAAATAACTGGCTGAAAGTTTCCAGGGGAGAATAAGAGACAGGGAACTTTGAGAACACATACATAAATGGGTTCACAGAGTGGCCTTGTGCCCCCGCCCCCGGCCTGAGTCCCAGGGGGCAACAAAACCGTCAGTTTGAACAGTAGGACTCAAAAATCTGGGAGGGTGGCTGTACCTTGTTCTCCTACTAGAGCCTATGGAGACAGTAGGACTTCAGAGGAGAAATCATCACACTGACTGTTGAGCCTGGAAGAGTCTTTGCAGCCTCATGGACTCACCTGCATTGCACTGTGTGGGAGGAGCTGCAGAATGACTTCTAGATGGAAGGGCAGGGCCAGCCACGCATCGTCCCTGAAGGAACCACAAGGCTGGGAATGAGGGGTGTGTGTTCAACCAGCAGATGGCTAATGGGATCTGGTCTTAATTGCTGCTGGTGTGTCCAGATGCAATCAATATGGAGACTATTCCCTGTGGTCCCACAGCAGCCTAGCCATCTGTCCCCCCCAACTTTTCCCTAAGGAAAGAAGAAGTTGTGGGACTGTGCCTGTCTGGGGTTGAGTTTATAATATCCTGAGTCTCTCCATCTGGTCTTCAAGAGAAGGGTCTGCAGTCAAAGACGAGTAAGATTCCTCTCGGGAGGGACAACTGAAGCCAGACGTCCCCCGTTGAGACCCCAATGAGCTGTTACAAGAAATAATAGGAGGGAGCCTTGCCCCTCCTTCCTCTTGTTCTTGTGGGAAGCTGCTGCTTGCCCCTGCTACTCCCTCTCACCTTATTGTGAGAGAGGCCCATTAGAGCGATAAGATCAAGCTCTTTCTGCTCAGTTCATGGGACAGTTTCACCGTGAGAGACTCTCTCCCCCAGGGTGGTGCATACAGCACCTTAGTCATCTTGGGACGATGTGCTTCGGCTGCTTTGGGACAAATAATTGGGTATTGAAATCATTTTCTTTTTGAATTGGTGTAAGAGTTTCACAGACCCTGCCTCTAATCATATCATGCTCATTGTTTGTAATCAATAAATACTGTCAGTGACCCGATTCGGGGCCCCAGTCTATTGAGGCTGCGAGTCCCTTGGTCCTCTGTGATTTAACTGTATATGAGTCTCTGTCTCTTTATTATAGTTTAACCCTCGCCGCCTCCCTTGCCCTCCCACGGCTTGTGTTGCGCAGGTCGCAACAGTTCCCCTCCTTTAAAAGGTGCCTGTCCCTCCTGAGCTTACACGCAACCCTGGAGAACCACAAAATTACTGAGACACAGTTCCTGCTATCCCCGCAGAATGGAGGATTTACATAGACAAATAACAAAAACCTGGCACATTTCTTACACGCAGAGGCACTGAGATTTGTATCTACTAGAAGATTTAAAAATAATCAAAATAATCAGCCAGCAGAACTGTGTTTATGGATATGCAGTAAAATGTCATAGTAAGCCAGATCACTTAAGAAGTACTTGCAGGTTAAATGTACTGAGACTCCTGAGTAAACATGTAAATTTGTGGCTTATTTGGCATAAATCTGTATATTATTTCACAAAATCTTCCGTTCATGCTTTTACACAGGCTCTCATCTTCTGGGACAGCATGTCCAGCCTCATCTTCTGCCCCTTCCCGATGTCTGGATCAATGCCTGATGTTCAACATGTAGTCAAATCATTTTCAAACTAAGGAATGGATGCAAAGGTGCCTACCTATTCCTGAAGTCCTGGAAAACTGACATCAGAGGACCCCTGTGGTGCCTAAGCCACACGGTAACTGAGAGACGCCTTTATTTGTCTACCCAAAATCCCTTCTCTCCTTCGTGGACCAGTTTGCCCAGCCCTAGGTGACAACCATTACTGACTAAGCCACTTAGGACAACGCTAGTTTCTGGCTTTCTCAGCCTATTTTACAGTGCTGGTGGGCCTATGACCCAGCACTGCTTATTCCCAGACATCAATAAGGGTTTGTATCCAGAATGTCTCTCGGGAAATCTTTACTTTCCTGATATGTTGGGTGCAATACCTCTTCCAACTTATTTTTGCCTTAAACGTGTCAGCAACCATTTTACAATTGAGAGAAAGTTCAAAAGAATTGTAGAGAAACTGGCTCTGGCATTGTTGAACGGCTTCCAGACTGCTGCTTATGTGAAGCGATGAACTCTGATTACTTAGGCCACTGCTAGACATTCTGTTGCCTGCAACCACGGTATAATAATAAATAATACACTGGTACAGATTCAAAGGACTGAAAGTAAGACAAAGAAACGAAGTACAACGTTACATAGCAGGTAGTGCTTTCCCTGCTTCCTCCTCGGAGGAGCATTTGAGTTCCAGTCTTGCTGAAGGAAGTGGCGAGTTGTGGGAAAGTAGCCAGGACAGGGTGGTTGAAGCTGAAATCAAGAAGAAAACCCAATATCTCAGTTCCTTAACACTACAAAGCTGGGGTCAGTGAATTACTTCCTCTAAACACAATCCCAGCACCGTGGGAAGCCAAGAGGCCACTGGTATGGCTATTTCAATTTAAATGAATTGAAATCAACATAAAAAATTCTGTTCTTCACTTGCTCCCCAATATGGTGACCCCTAGTCACATTTCTTCCAAGTGCTCAGTGGTCACATGTGGTTAGTGGCTACTGTATTGCACAGTGTAGACATAGAATATTTTCATCATCATAGATAGTTTAATTGGACAGCATTGCTTTATAGGAAAGGTCAGCAAACCTTTCCTATGAAGGAACAGGTGCTACATATTTTAGCCTTTGCAGGCTAAGGGGCCAAACTGAAGACATCATGTGTCTCTGTGGCAACTCCTCAACTGTTCAAAAGCAGCTACAGATGATATGTGAACAAATGGGCCTGGCTGTGTTCCAATAAACTACTTACAACAATAGGCTCTGGGCCTGCTGACCCCTGTTTACAGGTTCCTTACTACAATGTTGGACTTTCTTGGTGACTTCAGCCTAAACCATCCTAACCTGACTAATAGTTCTATCCCAACTGGGTAGCCAATAGAATGTATCTTTGATATCATTCTAAAAATTTCACACAAAACATTATCGACATAGCTTAGAACAAATGTAAAGAATTAGATCATAAAGTCTCTTTTTGGGGGGAGGGTGGGGGCAGGTTAAAAATACCCCTGCATCAGTATGATCATTTTATCAGCTTGCAAATTCTTCATCTCTCATTCTTTCCTCAAACCCTGATATCATCTTGATAATGACTGAAATGCCCCATTGAACATGATGATGGCTTAAAACTGGCACCAGGGAATCATAACAAATTCAATAAAAAGTATAAATATCCTCCATGATCTGATTTACAGCAATCTGATTTCTTGTGTCTGCTGAATCATTTGCAGGGCTGCTAAGACCTCCCAGAGGGCTGGACTGGACCGCAGTTAGTAAACACTAACTAGCTTCGTGACCCTGGGCAAGTAACTCACATGATCAGACTTGTGTTTTTCGATTGTTGCCTTCCAGCACTTATGAATTCTGTTAGAGGCCTAAGGGTAATTATCCAAATTAATTATACGAAGCAGGCACCCAGGCACGTGTACTCTTTTTATTAGATGATATCGCCCTCTTCTGGATGCCTTCTGTATCTGCATTGTGGTTTTTTTCCTCTCCCAGGGTACCCGCCTTGCTTTGGTTCCTTTAATTTATTGCAGCCACTGGCTACAGCTGAGCTCCTCTGTATTATCAGGTCACGAGAGGCAGTATTTCATTCAATGAGACGTAAGTGTAGAGAGGGAATTTAAAAGTACCTTTACTTCTGTTATGTTATTAAAATAAAAAAGCCAAACTATAGCATAGAATTATAATTACTAAGAACTGTAGACAGCATGACGAAAATGTCAAACAAATACCATATACTCTTTTCAAATATGTAAATACATAGTGAGAATATAAAAATACAGGCAGGAATGACACATACGAACTTCAGAATGAAAGTTATTCCCCAGGAGGGAGGGAGATAAATAATATCAGGAAAGGGAGACTTGTGCCTATAAAGTTTATTTATTAAAAAGAAGATTCTGAAGATAATATGGCAAAATATTTACGTAACAGCTAGGTTTGGTGGGGTAAATGTCTCAAAATAATTTTATGTTCTTGCACCACTTTTTTTTCCACATGTGCCTTTGGAAATCTCCCTTCTCTACTCCTGAATGATCTTTTGGGCAGATTCCAGAGCTGTTGCTGTCACTTTTAGGTACTAATTCATAGTTTCCTTTAAAAGATCTTTAAAAGTCCAATGTGATCTAAACAAAAGCTTTCATCTCTCCTTCAGGCATCTCCAGTGTGTCTGGTGCCTGGGCCTATAGGCTCAGAACCTTGCGGTGTCAGCCACTTCTATTCCTTACTCTATGCCATCCCTCGGTGAAAGGGACACACACAATGTCGCGCACACACACACAGCAGGGGAAGAAAAATCTGACTTGACTGGCTCTGTTTGCAGTTTGGGTTGGTGCCCTCTGGCTGTGGCAGCTGCCCACGTGATGTGGGGCACGTCTGGACACTTCGCACGGGCACCTTCCTCTATTTCTTTGTCTGGTACCAGCCTCTGCTCCTGCTTCTGGTGGTGCACCCTGCACAGAGCCTTTCTCTGGGTCACTAGCCCAGGCAGATAGACCTCTTGGAGGGGGTTGATTCCAGCTGCCACAAGGTCCCTTCTGGTACTGTGAAACATACCTCCTTATGGTCAGCCTGCTCTCGTGGAGGGCCTCCCTTGGCCCTCTGCGGCAGCACTGCCACCCTCTTGCCTGCACCAGCCTGTATATGCTCTGGGCTTCAGGGGCTCACGTCAAGCTCTCTGAGGAAGCTGGAACTGCCCGCTCTTGGGGGGAGTGAGTGGGGGACCTAGCACCTCTGACATCTCTTTCCACAGGGACCCTCTCTACCAATCTTAAGGAGTCTTTAGCTCTTTCTTTTATAGCCTGAAGCTTGATGGGCTTGAGGTAGCAGAATATGTTTTGGGACATTCTCAGTAAGTCCTGCGTTGATGACCCTGTACGTCTTTTTAGAATGGGGTGGGGGGGGCACATAACATTCTTTGTCCCTAGCTGAGACCCAGAGTCCCATCTGAACATCCTTTCAGTCACCACTTGACTAGGTGTCTGTGACTTGCAAAAAACCCAGCTGCAAATAACAGATCTCTGTCTGGAATCCTGCGTCTGTAACTGCCAGTCATGGACATATGTGTCCTTGTTCCTCAGAGCTGGTTTCACCCTGGGCCTCATTTTATAAATGCTGGGCTTTTCGTGAGGAGTCCAGTTCACAGGGCTACCAATACAGTTGTGAAACTTGGTTTTTTACGTACATGATTATTATATTAGTTTTTATTTTTACTGTGTAGAAATATTTCTTAATATAATTTAAGAAGTCATTCTAATCTATTACATTGTATTCTACTAGTGAGAAGACTAAGATCCAGGTTGGCTAAAGTCATCGGCTCTAAATCACACACCCAGAATTGGAACCCGAATGCCCAGGCTTGGCTTTATGACCTTGAAATCTGTTATGCCATTTACCCGAACAACAGAAATGTAGTGCTCAGTGTCTTGTGTGTGTGTGTGTGTGTTTGATTTCTTTTATTTTATATTTTGAAGAATTTTATTAAAAATATAGCTAACATAATATATTATATTCGTTTCAGGGGTACACCATAATTATTCAACATTTATGTACCTAAAAAAGTGATCACTATGGTAAGTCCAGCAACCATCTGACACTGTACTATGCTATCACAGTATTATTGACTATATTCCCTATGTTGTACATTACATCCCCATGACTTTTTTGTTTTATACCTGAAGATTTGGACCTCTTATTCCCCTTCACCTTTTACCCCTTTAAAAATTTTTTCAATTATCGTTGACAGTCAAATTATTTTATATTAATTTCAGTTGTACAGCATAGAGGTTAGACATTTACATAATTGAAGAAGTGATCCCCTGACTAGTCTGGTACCCACCTGACACTATACATAGTTATTACAATATTGTTGACTATATTCCCTATGCTTTGCTTTACATCCCCATGACTATTTTGTAACTACCAATTTGTACTTCTTAATCCCTTCACCTTTTTTACCCTGTCCCCCAACCCCCTCACATCTATCACTCCAACAAATTTGGTACCCATCTGACACCTTACATAGTTATTACATTATTATTGACTATATTCCTTATGCTGTACCTTACATTCCCATAGCTACTTTGTAACAACCAATTTGTATTTCTTCATCCCTTTCCCTTTTTTCACCCATATCCCCACGCTCCCTCCCATTTGGCAACTATCAAAATGTTTTCTGTATCTATGAGTTTGTTTCTGTTTTTTTTATTTTTTTTATTACGTTCTTTAGATTCCATATATAAGCAAAATCACATTGCACCTGTCTTTCTCTGTCCGATACTCAACCCAGCACAATATCCTTCAGGTCCATTCATGTCACCGCTGATGGGAAGAACGCATTCCCTTCCATGGCCGAGCAATATTCCATTGTATATATGAACCACCTCCTCTTAATCTATTCTTCCATTGGCACCAGGCTGCCTTCACATCCTGGCCATTGTAAACAATGTTGCAATGAACATATGGATGCAGATGTCCCCTTGAAGTAGATTTTCTTTGGATAAATACCCAGAAGTGGGATTACTGGGTCTTTTAGTGTCTCTTGTGATGGCCTTTGTTTTAAAGTCTATTTTGTTTAGTATAGGTATTGCAATCTCAGCTTTTTTTTTCATTTACATTTTCATGAAACAACTTTTCCATCCCTTTACTTCCTGTCTATGTGTACCTTTCAAGCTGAAGTGAATCTCTTGTAGGCAGCATATGTAAGGGTATTGTTTTCTTATCCATTCAGCCCTCCTATGTCTGAATGGATAAGAAAAAAAGACCCTTACATATGCTGCCTACAAGATGCTTGAGTGGAGCATTTAATCCATTTACAATGAAAGTAATTGTTGATAGATATGTAGTTATTGCCATTTCATCATTCATATTTTTTGTCTTATTTATTTATTTATTTATTTATCTTAGAGAAGTCCCTCTAACATTCCTTCTAATACTGGTTTGGTTGTGATGAACTCCTTTAGGTTTTTCTTGTCTGGGAAGGTCTTTATCTGTCCTTCAATTTTAGATGATAGCCTAGCTGGATAGAGTAGTCTTGGTTGTAGGTCCTTGCTTTTCATCATGTTGAATATTTTGTGCTAATACCTTCTGACCTGCAAAGTTTCTGTTGAGAAATCAACTGACAATATTATGGGAGCTTCCTTATAAGTTACTAGTTGCTTTTCTCTTGCTACTTTTAGGATTCTCTCTTTTCCTTTAACTTTTGGCATGTTAATTATAATGTGTCTTAGTGTGGGCCTGTTTGGGTTCATCTTCTTTGGGACTTTGTGCTTCCTGGGCTGGTATGTCTATTTCCTTCACCAGGTTAAGGAAGTTTTCTTCAAAAAGAGTCTCAATCCCTTGCTTTTATTCTTCGCCTTCTGGCATTCCTATGATGGAAATGTTTTTATGCTTGATGTTAAACTATCCTCATTTTTGTTTTTTGGATTCTTTTTTTCTTTTTGCTGTTCTGATTGGGTATTTTCTGTTACCTTGTCTTCCAAAACTCTGATTCGAACCTCTGTTTCATCTAGTCTGCTGGTGATTTCTTCTAGTGCATTCTTCATTTCAGTTATTATATTCTTCACTTCTGACTGGATCTTTTTAATGATTTCTATGCCCTTTTTTATGCTTGCTATCTCTTTGTTGAAGTTCTCAACTAAGCTCCTTGAGCATTTTTATAACTATTGTTTTGAAGTCTGTGTCTGGTAGGTTGCTTGCCTCCATTTTGTTTAGTTTTTTTCTGGATTTTTCTCCTGTTCTTTCATCTGGGATATATTTCTTTGTTTCCTCATTTTGGCTGCCTCTCTGTGTTTGTTTCTATGTATTAGGTACATCTTCTGTATCTCCCAGTCTTGGCTGTGTGTCCTTATGTAGTAGGTGCCCTGTGGGGCCCTAACACAGTCTCTCTGGTCACCTGCTCCAGGTGCTCCAGGAGTGTCTCTAGGGTAGGTTGTGGGTACCTTCCTGTTATAGTTTAGCTTTGATTGCTATTGGCATGTGAATGGGTGGCATTGGCTCTTAAGCTAATTGGTTGTGGGGTTTGGGCATGTCCACATCTTGTGCAGGGTGCTTACCCCACTGAGTGGAATATGCCCCAGCAGGCTCTGATGCCTGATGAGGCCGCCCTTTGTGTATACCATTTGTGGGGCTAATTGGGCAGTGTTCTGCTGTGGTCTGAAGCCAACCTCCAAGTATATTGTCTCTGGCCACTCTTGGGAGGGACTCTGGTTCAGGCCCAGGTCAGCCACAGCCTGTGAATGGCCAAGGACTACCTGGAAGGAGCAACAAATTAATCTTCAGTTCTTTGATACCTGTGCTAAAATTGGAGGCATGTAGGAGAGGCCACGCTGAAAAACTAGGATAACTGCCCCAGTACTGGGCCTGGGGTAGCTCTGCCAAAAGCCAGTACACCCCAAGGCCTGCTGACATCTGCCAGCTCCCTTAAGGTTCAGCCACTGATAAAGCCTCATGTAGTATGCAAGTTGGGTGAGGCAGGGTCTCAGGGAGTCACTAGAGTGGGAAGAGTTGTGGTTACCAGATTAACGTAGATTCTAGTTTGGTGCCAGTGCTGAGTCGAGCTACTCAGCAAAAGTCGCAGAGCACAGCGAGACTAGTTGCCTTCTGCCTGGGCCTGCAGACTCCAATAGTTTTCCAAGAAACAGTTAAATGTGGATGGGGCTGCTGCTAGCCAAGAATGTGCTTCCAGTGTTGGTAGAGTTGGGGGGCAGGGTCCCAGTGGACCTCACCTGTTCAATCAGATTCAGATTTGGCCTCAGTGGGGAAGGGCTTAACACAGGAAAGATGGTGCCCATCTGCCAGATGTATGGGAGAAGGAACCCTCACAGGGAAAATGGCAACTGTCCTCCAGTTCTCCTCTCAAAGCCACACACCTCAGTCTGCCCCCCCTGTACGCCCTCAATGCTCCCCAACTCACAATCCCTCTGCCAGGGCCCAGGATGAGTGCTTGTGAGTGAGTGAGTCTGTGGAAGGCCCTTTAAGACAATGTCTGGGTTTTCCACAGCCTTTGCTCCCACCCGGATGGTTGTAATCCCCAATTTTTCACAGCCAGATATTGTGGGGGTTCCTCTTCCCCACACCAGTACTCCAGGGTAGGAAGCCCAGCATGGTGCTGGGGTCCCTTGCTCCTCAGTGGGAAACCTCTGTGGCCTAGATATCCCTCCCACTTTTGATCCACCGCAGAGAGTTTTGGGGCCTGCATGTTTTGTATCTCTGCCCCTCCTACAAGTCTCGACATGGTTTCTTCTTTACATCCTTAGTTATAAAACGGCTGTTCAGTCAGACTTCAGATGGTTCTTCAGGTTGATTGTTCTATAATTTAGTTGGAAGAATGCAGGCACAGTGTTTATCTACTCTGCCATCTTGAATCCACCTCCTCACTGATTTTTGAATTTACATTAATGTGAGGTCAAAAATATTTTTAGCTTAGTTCATAGCAAGGGGAATAGCTCCCAAAGTATTCTTAGCGGCATCAGTTGGAGGCAACTTTCTGAAATTTGGGGGCATCTGGGATCCTAATCATCTTCTAAGAAATACAAATATACTTACAAATAGATCCAGGTCTTGAGTCCACACACACCCAATAACTTGTTGAAACTGAAAACATATTGTTCCAATTAACTGATGATTTTAATAATTAACAGCTTAAACGTATGCTAATTTTATAAAAAGTACACATGTTTAAGTCATGGTCCAATGCAGAGATTATTAACCACTTAATTATGTCTTTGAACATCTAAACAACCTTCTTTTTCCTAGGGATTGTTTCCTCAAGTCCCCTATCCCTTTGTCCATCTGTCCATCCAACGGACATTTCTTTAGTACCTAGTAAGTCTATCTCTACCCCCACCTTCCACTCCCGGCCCTGACAACCACATCCCACTCCAGCATCAGCTTACTTGATCCAACTAACCATTCTGCTATTTCTCTGCCTGAGGGGATGGCTTCAAGTTGCTGGGGCCTGTTTTAGAGTCTGTGATGAAAATGATCTAAATTGTGATGATAGGTGAGAATACTCTTTGGAAATTTAGAGGTGCACCCCAATGTAGTGGATTTTTATTAAGTAATGGGGGGTTTTGATCATGTTTCACTCCTGCCCCATTCCTATTGCTCTGTTCTTGGAACCTGGTTTCATTGGTTTCTGTTCTGATGTACCATTTGTGCTTTCCTGCTTGTAAACAGATGTGCCTGGCAGTGAGGAGGTGAGTGGCACAGGGCCAGGAGTATACTGTATGTGTGCAAGTGTGCATGTGTATATGTGTAAGAATCCCACAGTTCCAACTTTTAAATGAGGTCTACATAGAAGTCTCTTTTACCTTTAGTGAATTGTCAAAGAGGTGGAAGTTCAGAATGCTCAGAGCACATCTGCTTTGTCAAATGCCACTTTTTGGATTTTACATCACTTAAAAAGTTCATCGTGTGATTTCAAGTATACTCTGCAATTTAATTATATTAAGATAAATAATGTTCTCTAACTTAGGAGAACAGTTGCTTATTTCAACTCAATAATGGAGAGAGACTAAACACTTGGAAAACTCCCATATCTTGGTAAGCGTCTGTTAACATAGGGAATGTGTACACATTTTGTAGGAATAGAGGGCTGCAGGAAGAACCTGGGGTTGGGGAGATAAAGTGCAGCTGGCTGCTTAGGGAAGCTCACTAAAACCACTGCCCTGTGGCGAGGTCACCATGGGACAAGGAGAGGTATTGGTTTTGCTCCTTACAAATGCAATTTGGTGAGTGTTGAGCACAAAACTCTCTCTCTCTCTCCAATGTTAATGTATTAACATCCCATAGAGTTAGATTTTCATGAAAATCAGTTTGAGAAATTCTGATCTAGGTAACTAACAATGGTCATTGTAATCAGAACATTCTCTTTTTAGAATGGTATCAAAAATACCATGAGGTTTGCAGCATCTCTATTCTCTGGTCTCCTTCAACACCCCGTCTTTCTGTTTATACAAGTCTAAATTATTTAAATAATTGATATTATACAGTGTACATTGTGGTTTCCTGCTGAGATTTAGAAGATATTCTTCTCTCTGTATGAGATATGAGAAGTATCTCATTCTCAGCGGTATTAATGGGATACTCCGGCAGATGACGCATCTCATCTTTGTATTCACATTTATTGGCTTCACATTTGGAGGGTATAGTCAGTTAAATAGTGTCTCTCTAAAAATTTGTGTCTATCTGGAAACTCAGAATATGACTTTATTTTGAAATAGGATCTTGGTGGATGAAATTATTGGGTTGGTGTAAAAGTAATTCTGGTTTTTGCAATCATTTTTAACCTTTTAAACCGCAATTACTTTTGCACCAACCTAATAGTTAAGGATCTTGAGACAAAATCATCCTGGACTTAGGGTGCTCCCTAAATCCAATAATTGTTGTCTTATAGAAGAAAGAAGAGGGAGATATGGACAGAGGAGAGACACAGAAAAGATACCATGTGAAGACAGAGGCAGCAAATGCAGTGAGGCAGCTATTGTGTTCCCTGAAAATAAGACCTAGCCGGACAATGAGTTCTAATGCGTCTTTTGGAGCAAAAATTAATATAAGACCCAGTATTATATTATATTATATTATATTATATTATATCATATCATATCATATCATATCATATCATATCATATCATATCACATTATATTATATTATATTATGACCCAGTCTTATAATAAAATAAGACCAAGTCTTATACTAATTTTTGCTCCAAAAGACGCATTAGAACTGATTGTCCAGCTAGGTCTTATTTTCGGAGAAACACGGTACAAGCCAAAAAACGCTGAAGATTGCCACCGGAAGCTGGACAAGACAAGGAAGGATTCTTTCTTAGAGCCTTCAGAGGGTGTTGTGGCCCTGTTGACACCTTCATTTCAGACTTCTGGTCTCCAAAATTGTGAGGCAATAAATTTTTGTCATTTTAAGCTACCACGTTTATAGTTATGTGTTGGATCAGCCTTAGGAAACTAGTACAGAGGGTGGTATCCCTTGGTATTTCTTCCCAAATTATTCTTTAGCTCACAACTCATTAACTGCATTCAGTCTTCCATTGAACAGATGCTCCTACCTTTTCCAATAGATTATTAATGAAAATATGGTGACCATATTCTTAAGGTAACTCACTTATTTATTCATTTACGTGCATACATATTCCTAAAGTTTGTGAGTCAAGAAATATTTTCACAAGGGCTTATTAAACTCATAACATGGTGTGTGGCTCACAGTAGTAGCCTGATTTCTGGATTAGAGTTCTTTGGTGCAGGGCAGAGGAAGAGAAGTTACCTCCCTTTCTGGAACATGGAACCAACCAGGCCTATTTTTTTTTTTTTAATAGATAAAATTTCTTCAACATCCTCATTCTTCTGGTCCTCTCCTTAGTCTGCTTGGCAGACAGTCTGCTCATGTGCCTTCACCCTGTCCCTAACCTGGCCCCGCTCCAGAAAGGACACTGGGCTCTAAAACTATTACTATCATCGCCCCCACTCCCACCCCTTCCAAAACAAAATTCACTCCCTGTGCAGTTTATCTTTTCTAGGATTCGGTCCATCAGATTTGTTCTCATTTATGTTAATGGATGAGTGCTTGACTTTCTTATAACCTAGGATATTGGCATTTTAAGAGGATACTTATGTATTTGTTATCTGCCTTACTTCAAGCCACTGAAAGGTTGGAAGGATCCTTAATGCTTCATCTTTAAAAACAAAGTTGTTTCATCAGAATGCTGCAGTATGTTTGATTGTGCCAAGGTTAGGGGGTGTCAACCAATGGCCTGATGGCCTATTCTGGGAGATCCAAGGTAAAGGAGAGCAGGGTCTAGTTTCAAGGAATTGAGGCAGGTGTAGAAAAGTGGGCACTAGTTCCAGTTGTACTGACTGAGAGGTGAATTTCTTGGTCAGAAAGTTGATCTAATACTGGGGACCTAGAGTGATAGCGCGGAGAGAGAATTTGGGCCAGTCACTCAACGTCAGTTGTGTGAGGAGAGGAATAAAAAGGAGTGACCAATAGCCTTTTCTTTTTGAAGATTTACAGTGTTTCACACATTTTTGAGATCTAAAAAAAAAATAATGCCATCCATATATTTTTTAAAAAGTCTTGATTAACTTTTTAGATCTCAAAACCAAGGTAAACACTATAAATCTGCATAAAGAAAAAGTAAAAAATTATTTCCTCATTCTCTCTTCAATCAAAAGCTGGTACATATCCTTCCACATCCCATATGAACACACATACACATTTGTTGTTTTTCTGTTGATCTCTTTTAGTTTGTTTTTTATAAAAATGAATTATACTATAAACATTTTATGAAACTTGCTTTTGCTTAATCGTGCCTCCTGACATCTCTGAGCAATGCGGACATGGAACTCATTCACTCTGTTCAACAGTTGGGTACATAGCATTGTATGGACTTATTGAACTTGATGCACTCATTTCCTTACGAACAGATGTTTAGTTTCCCCTCCAGACTGCTGAAACTAAAAATATCCTTGTACATACATCTGCACATATTGGTGTCCTTATTTTTTTATAGCGTAAGATTCTGCAAAGTGGAATTCCTGGGCCAAAGGGTATTGAATTTTAATAGATATTTCCAGTTTACTTTCCATAAACACGATTGCATTTCGCATGTCTATCCACAGTGTAACTATGTCTGTTTTTGACAATCTTGCCAGCACTGGATGATATCACTCTTTTTGATTTTTGCCAACCAGGTGGATTAACGATGTTTTCTTGTTGCTGATTTCACTTGTTCTTATCTCATTTATAAGCCTAAAGAAGAACTTTCCTGGACTTTGGAAAAACAGAACCTCCTGGGCTGTAGATACAAGCACAGCCTTTAGAAGTGATAGATCTGGTTTAAATCCTTTCTGCCAATTCCTAACTGTGTGGCCTCAGGGAAGTTAGTTAACTTTTCTAGTTCTCAGTTTTGCAATTTGTAAAATTGTTGCAATTATTAAATAAAATGACACATGTAAAGCTCGTAGCAAATCTCTAACACTGCAAGAACTCAAGGCATGGTAGCTGCCATTACTATTATGATTATTATGATGTAATGATATAAAGGGCTGGAGATAGAATTGCAGATTCATCGTCATGTTGTCTTGGTTGCCAGCGTGTTCTCAAATTACAAACTAAGTGTAAATGAATTAATCTTTAAAAACCAAGTGGTTTCATCAGAATACTGCTGTACATTCAATTTAAGTTCTCTATATTTGATTTTATTTTGTAGGGATAGTTTATTACTTGTTAATTTACTAATTCCATCAGTTACTTATTTTAAAGACATTTTTTTTCAAGTAATTGCCATATTGCAGGCACTGTCCTAAGCACCAGGGATGTTCCAGTCAGGATCAGTAAGGCTAAGCTGTAGTAACAAAAATTCTAAAATCTCAGTGGCCTAAAGCAACAAAGGTTTATTTCTTGCTCCCACTATACGTGCACTGAGGGTCACTCTGAGTTCTCTAGTCCCCATCAGGGACCCATAATGATGGAGGGGCCATTGTCTGGCAGAGGGGAAAGAGTCCATGGCAAATGCACATTGAATCATGGGCCAAAGAGATTAACAATAGGGAAGTGCCATCCAACATGCACCAGGAAGGAGATGTCAGATTAATTGTGTACTGTCCTCATGACAACCAATAGGATAAAGAAGAAAATGACATGGTCTTGATTTTGAAGGAGCTCTCAGTCTGGAAGGGAGAATGGCATCAAGACAAGTAATTTTAATCAGGTATTAGGTGCAACAGACGGTCTGAGTAAGGAAGGACTAATTCTGTTGGTGCTGGGAGGTGGGTAAAGTTTTCACAGAGATGTTGATGCTTGAGATTTTAAAAAAAAAATTATTTTTTAACTTTCTAATTAAAAACATTTAAAAATTGTGGTAAAATACACATAACATAAAATTTACTGTCTTAACCATTTTTAAGTGTTCAGTGGCACTAAGTACCCTCATATTGTTGAGCTACCATCACCACCATCCATCGACAGAACTCTTTTCATCTTACAAAACAGAACCTCTGTATCCATGAAACAATAACTCCCCTTTCCATTTTCCCCCCAACCCTAGCCCCTGGCAACCAACACTCTATTTTCTGTCTCAATGAATTTGACTACTCTAGGTACCTAACAGAAGTGGAATCATACAGTATTTGTCTTTTTGTATTTGGCTTATTTTACTTAGCGTTATGTCCTCAAGGTTTATCCATGTTATAGCATGCAAAATTTCCTTCCTTTTTAAGCCTGCATACGATTCCATTGTATTTACACATCACAGTTTGTTTAAGCAGTCATCAGTGGGCGGACACTTGGATTGCTTCCACCCTTTGGTTATTGTCAATAGTGCTAGTATGAACATAGTTGTCCATATGTCTCTTCCAAACCCTGCTTTGAGTCCCTGTTCTTTTGGGTATATACTCAGAAGTGGAATTGTTGGATCTGATGCTTGCATTTTAAGGGATAAGAAATTCCCTGCGCAGACCAGCTGGGGAGGGTGTGTTAAGCAGGGAGAAGTGCCGGTGCCAAAGCTCGTGAAATGAGAGGGTACTGAGCCTTGGGGAGGAGCAGAAGGTTTGCTGCGGTTTGGAAAACCAAGTGGAGGAGAGTTTGGAGCCAGCCAGGGCCAAACGGTGGAGGCAGGGTCTTATGTTCCTGATCAGAGTCTTGGCTTTTACTCCGCAGCTTTTACAGGATGTCATAATGACAGTGTCACCCTGTCAGCTGAACATATACTCTGCAAGGTCCATATCTCTTCAAATCCATGGAGTGCCCTTCCAAAAGAGTTTAAATGATTTTTCCTTAATCAGTCCATTTTCAAATAATTTAAAAAGTGTCTAGTATGTTGTTGACACTCAATAAATTACTTAATAATGGTAATTTTATTAGATGAAAATAGAGGAGAAAATTCCTATGATCTCCAAATTCTGAGTTTCTTTAATGCTCCACAGACTTCCTGCATCCTTTTCCAATTAAATAAAATGCAATATCAGGCAGCTGTTGTCACAAATGGCCAAATTGCTTTACTTAAGTGGCCACTTTTATACCCTTTTCTGCTGCCAGACAGAACTTTAATAGTATTAAGCACACTCAAACAGAAGAAGAAAGTAAATAAAAATTTCCAATAGCTGTTAACTTTGGACATCAAGCACGTACCGGTCCCATGCCAGCTCCGCTTACCGAGAGGTTCTCGGGACTCATATCACAGAAAAAGTTATTAAAATCCTTATAAAGA
The DNA here is from genome assembly GCF_036562045.2 of Rhinolophus sinicus. Taxonomy (NCBI): domain Eukaryota; kingdom Metazoa; phylum Chordata; class Mammalia; order Chiroptera; family Rhinolophidae; genus Rhinolophus; species Rhinolophus sinicus. Next base: position 120,357,033 of record NC_133755.1, on the reverse strand, counting down.
CAAAAATGTGCTGTGAAAATCTAAATGTGCCAGGACTTTATTAAGTACCAAATAATTTGTGTTAAACGTATACATTCAAGGTGCTTGTAAAAACCATTTGGAGAGAGCGAGGGATCTGGTCGTCGTCCAGAGACCGTGTTCTTTGAAATGGTACAGCATTCTCTACTGGCCTTCCTCAAGTCAAGAATTTGTTGGATCTACCAAAGCTGACCTTTTCAGGGCCTTGCAGTGTTTAAAGACAATGTTTGGATTGTCTTCCAAACAGATTTAGGAGGAAGGCGGGTGGAGGAACCTATGCTTCAGATACCACCACATAGATGTATTGAAGTGGTTTTATCTCAAACGACCGAACCCAATGAACGCACCAGAATCATCTTTTGAGTGGGGCTGGAGCTTGAGTGAAATCATACTGTTTCTTTCCCAAATTCTCAACACCTTAGTGGAGGCAAAATGAAATCTAATGAGTAATAAAGCAATGTTGATGGGAAGAAAGCACCAAAAGCACAAATTGAATCGGAATGTGTGTTTTGGTAGTGATGGCTGGATTTTTTATGGAGCATGTGTGCTTACGCTTATGTTTCTGTGTTTGTATATTTTTCTCTTCAGTGAAAGGAAGAACAACCTTCTTTTTCTATACTAATGGGATATTGTTCAGGGAGAAAATTTTGGTCCTTTGGTTGGAACCCTCGTCGCCTGTCTTCATTGGTCCTTGACTTAGGCCTTACTACAAAGATGACAGTCTTCTATGTTTCAAATGGGATGTCAGCCTCATTGTGTATTCGAATGGGAGTAAGTGGGTGTAAAGGGGACATGTGACCCTTGTTTGTCATTATAGATATATTGGCACTTCAGATGCTGATCAGAGGTCAGCCTTATGTGAGCATAACTAGCATCTGCCAAAAGCACCGTCAAAATGCTGACACATGAGAAATGAAGTCATTGTTTTGATTTCTGTTTGCTGGTAATACGTTAAGCGTGAAGTTGTCCAGGATTTCTAAGCCCCAGTCCCACACTGAGTTAGATGTGGCTCTGGAAGTCCAGACTCCAGTCAATTCCACCTCAGACTTGTGTGACTGGGATCTGTTTTCACATCTGTGTAATGGGAATACTTTTGCCTGTTGGGCTCACTGACAATGTAGTTGTGCATGTCATCAGGTATGAATATACGAAGTCCCATGCAAATATAAAGGACTTGGCAAGGAATTGATAGTATCATTATTTGATAAAAATGAAAATATGGGCACTATGGGTAAATGTGACTGGGAGGAAGGAGGGAGCTCAGACAGACTCGCTAAGTATCACTAAACAAGCAGTGAGGAAGGTTCGAAGGATGCATGTTTTCTAAATTGGTGTGCACTCGCTCTCTCGACCTTTAAACCAGGGTGACTTACCTGCACTCTGTGGATCTAAGTATGCCCCAAAATTCTTTGAGGTGACTGCTTGGGCCTCTGTAGGGAGCCGGAGCATTAAGGGTTAAGAAAATGTAACTTCAAGCAGAGTTTGGGAGGATGGCTGAGGGGAACTCCGATAAGCATAAAGAACAAACAGACACCTGCTACCCTGGGAATGGGAAAATATCTGAAGGTCTAAGAACAGTCAGGGCCAAATTTTGAGAAAACATAACTAATCTGTACTTGCTGCCTCAGCCGCTTTATGTAACCTTCTTGTTTCTGTGTGTATAAAAGAAAGCTGAAAAATAAAGTAGGTGCTGCAGTCTAATTAGAACTGCTCGCCCTCCCGATCCCATCTTTGTCTCTTGTCTATTTTTTTCTCAATCCTCACTCCCCACTTCAGGAACCGTTCGTCTCGTCGGCAGGCTCCGACAGGCCTCTCGTTGCTTGGAGTCAGACTCTCTTGTCTTCTCTTTGCTAAATTTGAGCTCTTGGCTCCTCACTCCTGCTCTAATTGTACCTATGGTCTTCGTGTTTGTATTTGGCTGCCCTGAGGTTTGACTCTTCACTCTCCTCAATTGAATTCAGTTTGATTACCCCTGGGCATTACCATAACTCTCTTGGCTGAACTCTCTGGTCTAGTTCAGCCATTGCCCCACCACGAGTAGGAAACTGGGCCATTTGTATGTCACATGCTGGAACCAGCCTTCCAGTGGGATAAGCCAACAAATGTGGATTGATCCCACGGATAATGTGACTGTAAGCCTCGATTTTCTGAGATTTTCCCCATTTCTACTCTCCCCAATTCCCTTGTGCGTCTACTTAACCTCAGCAGTGCTGTGTCCTCATAACAGAGAGCAGATGCACTGGTGACCATCTGGCCTTAAGGTATAGCTTGAAATGCCAGACAAGGGCAATCAGCATTTCTCTTATAGACCAACATTTTACAGTTTCAGCTGCAAATATCACCTTAACTATGAGTGTCTGTGTTGATCTCCCAGTTCTTGGCCTCTATTTTGTTGTCACTTGTGTTGTTATTTTGTCTTCTCACCTGTGCCTTAAACCCTGTTTCAATTTAATCCAATTCACTTGGCATTTATTGAGCATTTCCTCTGTGCCAGGCACTGTGCAGAGATGTAGTGGCTCTTGGGTGGCTAAGTGTGTCTGGTGGGCATTTCCTTCCTTCTTTCTCTAAAATTGGGCAACCACTGGGTATAAAAGACCTCACGTGCAGCCAAATCAGGATATGATGGGGAGTGTGTCCAGACCTCATTTGGGGAGGATTTGGGAGGGTGCACTTCCATTTTGTGTGGTAATTATGTCTGGGTAGTGAGACAGAGAAAGAAGAACAAAGATGGCAGCAGGAAGGGCAGGGGAAAGCATGGATGTCTCAATTACACAATACCTTACTATTTCTACTGTTTACACCAGGGGTGTCCAAACTTTTTTCAACATTTTTTACCAAGGGTCATATGCGGTAAAATACACAAACAGCCGGGCCACTCACTCGAGGTGAAGTATGTATTGCCTCACCTGGTTTATTTAAGTAAACTTAATATAGTTTTGGAATTTGCTGCGCGCCAATTAACAATGGATTGCGGAGCGCAGTTGGCCCGCGGGCTGCAGTTTTGACACCCCTGGTTTACAGTTTTCCCTTGTATATTCTGGTGCTTTATCACCTCTCTATGAAATGGCATTACTGGTCCCCCTTTACAGAGGAGGAAACTAGGGATTTAGAAGGCTAAGTGGCTATTCATGATCTCATAGTTAGAATGCACCTTCCACTGTTGTTAGCCCTCACTCACTCTGCTCCACCCACATTGACCTCCTGGCTGCCTCCCAAACAAGCCTGGCATGCTCTTGCCTCAGTGCCTTTATCCTTGCTATTCCTTCCGTCTGGATGCTTCTTCCCCATTTATGAGCATGGCTCACTCCCTGACTGCCTGACCAGCAGTTTACAGTTGCCATTTCCCCAGATCACTCTATCCCATTTCCATATTTATTTTCTCCACAACTTCCTACCATCTAACACGCCATATACTTCACATATTAATTTTGCTTATTTATAGTCTGTCTTCCTTCACTAGAGTGTAAGTGCCATGAAGGCTGAGGTTCTTATCTATTTTACTCACTATTGCACCCTTCCAGCGCTCATACCTATCCCTGGCATGGAAGAAGTCCTCAATAAATAGTTATTGAATGAATGAATGAAGGTAAAGATCCAGGGACCAAACCCAGTCCAGCTGATTTTAAGTCCCACCTTCTGTCTACAGTACATGAAGCCACTGGATTCTGAATTGATATACAGATTGATGAAGAAGTAAGTTGGCATTACTGGTGGAGATAGGAACTAGCATTATGAAACTCTTTTAAAACAGGTCGAACTCTTCTGGCTGCATTCCTTGAGAATTTAGAATTTATACCTTGTCATTTAGAGCTGTAATAGCTCATACAATGCCTTTATGCAAATTAGACAAAGGAGCCTAATGTCCTCCTCGTGGATATAGCCTCATGCCCGAACTTACGACTGCTGAGCACTTGTTCTCCTCTCTGCATCCCTCTTTTGGGCAAGGTGCAATGTGCATCACTGCACAGGAAGGCCCCATTGTGATTCTAACAGGGCAAACACTGCCATGAGCTGATGTGGGTCTCAGGGTCTGTGGGCAGCTAAGTTGGGGGGAAGGGAGGTTACTTTGCTTCTTTCTTCGCAATTGTGATCACCAGAGCTGCCAGGCATATTTTGTGGGTGAGAAAGAGAAAGGAGCCTATTATAGAGAGGGAGGAAGACTACTCCAGCCTCCTGCCTCAGAAGGGCAAGGAACAAGGCCACGGTGGAGCAGTGTCCAGCAGGGTGTGTGTGGGTTACCTGTTCTGCCTGTCCTTGCTCCCTGCTCCAGAAGAAGTTAGGAAACTAGTTTTCTGACTGAGAGCACTGGAGACCAAGGAGCAGATGCAGTAATAATCCCATTATTAATCTGGGAACTCAAGGGTGAGTGTACAAAACCAGTGCAATATAATGTGTGATTCTGAACACTTGGCAGGGGCCCTGCGAGCTTGGCTGTGTATCTGGGACTTGTGATCTAGGCATAGTGGTTTCAGGGGTGGGTATTTGCTGTGTGGAAATGAGACTTCCTATGTTCTCTGGCCACCTCCTTTAATGAGTTCTTTTTTTTTTCTGATATGAAATTGACTGTTGCTAAAATGTTTGGCAAAGTATTTACCACGTTATCTACTTCCAGAGGGTGGATCTTTCCCAGAGTTGCAGATATAGAAGATCAACCTAGAAAAAGGGAAGAGTTAGTGTCAGTAGCTTAGGATCACTACAGAGAGGTCACATAAGAGTCACCCAGGAGTTATGGACTTCTTAGAGGCTGGCCCAAAGATTGGATTTAGTCTAGGATCTGGTAAGACCTTTCTATCCCCTTCCTTGCTAGAAAGTCCTCAGAACTGGAACTACCTCACAGTGGCACATGAACAAAGGGGCAGGAAAGGGAGAGGAACTAATAATTCCTGAGATCCTACAAGTGCTTGGTATTGTCTCAGGTAATTTAAATAGTAGTTTCTTTTCAGTTGCTCCACGATCTTATAAAGTTTGTTTCCTTCTCTTTTACTGATGAAGGAACTAGACTCAGATCAGACCAGCAAGCTAACTTTCCTGAATCTCACCACAAGGGGTGGAATTGGATTGCAAACCCGAAGCTGGCTTCCTTCTGAGACACACATGGTTGCCCTCCTGATGGGGATAAACTGGAAGCGGGCGAGCACCCACCTATAGCTTCCTGAGCCTGGGCTTGAGCTCCCAGGTGCACATATTACAATGCTGTGGTTGAGATGGAGCTGGTTGGAGGAAGTCCAGTTGCTGGTCTTCAGAGCACAGAGAGGCACAGAGAAACTTGCCTCTTGGCATTGAGTTCTGTTTACAGACAGCATGGGATTCAAGTTAGTGAACCCTTGGGGATTCACAATTCTGTTGTATCTGGTCTTTTCTCTATTTCCATTTGCCACTTTCCTTGCTAGGACCCAGAGTGAACCACTGAAGGAGGCGAGATTCAAAGACAGCAAGATGTGTGGACAGGCTCAGAAACAAATGAGTGTGTAAGAAGTAAAGATGGGTGTAGGGAGAGTGTGGGGGCAATGATACAATGATACAATGATAACCAGAGCTTGACTAATAGAGCAATTCGCAATCCTGGACAATTACCTTGTGAGGTTTTAAGCAATGTTGTTTCCTAGGTCCGACCCACAGAAATTTTGATTTATTTAATTTCTTTGGGTGAGGCCTGGGCATTGGTATTTAAAAAACACACATACATTAAAAAACAAACAAACAAAAAACAACAACCACTATATATAGAGAAATTTCAATCATATATATAAAAGTAGAGAGAATATTATAATAAACCCACCACTCAGATTCAGTAGTTATCAAGCTGTCTCAAGCTGTCTTCAATACCTGCACCTACTTCTCTTCACCCCTATGCATTATTTTGAATCAAATCTCAAGTATATCATATGTAAATATTTTACAATGTACTCTATAAAAAACAGATTATTCCAGTGGAGTTGTGAAGCAGTTGACATCCTAGAGAGGTATCACGGCAGGGAGCCCAGTAAGCAGTAGAGAGGGTGATGGGGGCAATGCAAAGCTCAAGGACAGCTCAGTCCCTTCAGGTTCAAGCACAGGTCATTTCCTCCAGGGCTGCCTATTTCGCTAGATTCAGAACAAGATTTCTCTCCTGAGCTCTGGTCCATCTATCCAACTAACTGTAGAAATTTCCATCTGCATAGTCCCTCTTAATCTCTGCCCTTGTATTCTCTACCTCACAGTTGGCACCACCATCATTATTTATACTCCTCCAGGGGCCAGAAAATAGGAAGTCATTTTGTGATTCTTTCCACTCCTTGCTCACACCTCCACCCTATATGGAATGGCCAAACTACAAAGAGGTTTTCCATATTGAAATATTCCCTCCCACCTCTGTCCCCCAGGGGCTATCAGAGTTCTCAGTTTCTTATGTATCCTACCAGGATACACCAGCATATACAAGCAAAACCATGTACCTCCCTTACATGACTGTACATGTACATAACCGTAGCATATTATAAACAAGCCCTGCTTCTTGCTTCTTTAAGTTTCACTAAGTGTCTTGGCAATCTGTCCTTATCAATACATGAAGAACTTCGTCATTCTTTTTTACGAGCGTATCAGTGTTTCATTGGAAGGCTGTAGCAAGGCTCCTACTGCTGAATATTTAAATTGTTTTTAATCTTGTTGTAAAGACTATTGTTAATATGCCATTTTGCACATTTAAAAACATATCTGTAGGATAAATTCCTGGAAGTGAAGTTTCTGGGTCAAAGGGAATATGCTTTTGTAATTTTGATAGACACTTCTAAACTATTGTTAGTATCTTTACACTTTTAAAAAAGAAGGGTATAATAATGACACTTACATAGATATAAAATGAACACATGCCAGAGATTTTATTAAATTCCTTAATCAGTGAAGAATAAATAAGATGTCACAATCAGGTCAAAGCACCATACATATATGGGCAAATGACGAATGCAGAACTGAATTTACAAATAGAAGAAAAACAGGTCAATAATAAATAATGTTCCATTGAATACAACTAATTGTCATTTCAATGGACAAAAATAATTTTCCTTAGTGTAAATTTTCTACAACTTGCAGAGTTGTAAAATAGCTTAGGCAATAAAGATGGGGACGACAACCCAGAGGGAACATTAGACTGAACAATAAGTAAGCTTTTTTTTTTTTTTTGGCCCTTTAGAAGTCTTTCACAGTTTTGCCTGACATTGCCCCTCCATAAAAGTTTCATCAACTTACAACTGCCATCCACAGTGTGTAAGAGACAGAATCCTATTTTTAAAACACAAGTCTGATAATGACATTTCCCTTTTTAAAACCTTTCCATGGCCCTCCTTTGCCTTCAAGATGAATGAAAGCCTCATGCCTTAACAGGCTTACGAAGTCCTGGAGGATATGGCCCTTGCTTACTTCTCCAGCCTCCTCTCCTCTGGCCAACCTGAACCATTTGTCATTCTGGAAAGTTCCATGCAGTTTCATCCTTTTGGGCCTTTGCTTACCAGGCTCTCTGCCAGGGATGCTCTTTCCAACATCATCTGTTCCAGTGAATGTATCTTTCACATTTCTTTTTAACTTGGTTATTGCTTTTGGGGAACCATTCTTTATTTTCTAAATTTTTAAAGATTTTTATTAAAATATAGCTAACATACAATATTATATTAGTTTCAGGGGTATATAATACCTAAAGAAGTGATCACCATGGTAAGTGCAGCAACCATCTGAAACTCTACTATGCTATCACAATATTATTGACTATATTCCCCATGCTGTACATTACATTCTCATGACTTTCTTGTTTTATACCTGGAAATTTGAACATATTATTCCCCCTCAACTTTTTTCTAATCTCTTAATTTGTATTTATTTATTTTTCACCAGGCATGTAAATCCTGTTTAATTAACCCATTACAGTAGGGATTTTGAATAGTGTAAATAATAGTAAAAAATAAAGACATCATGTACAGAAATAATAATAATTATCTTCATAATAAGAGTCCCTTTTCAAGGCCTATGACATCTTATCTTTTCTTTTTTTTTAAAACATTTATTTATTTATTTATTTTGACATTCAGTATGATTTTATATTAATTTCAGGTGTACAGCATACTGGTTACACATTTATATAATTTAAAAGTGATTCTGACTAGTTTAGTACCCACCTAGCACTATACATAGTTATTACCATATTATTGGCTATATTCCCTATGTTTTACTTTATTTACATCCCCATGACTATTTTGTATTACAAATTTGGACTTCTTAGTGCCTTCACCATTTTTACCCTACCCAATCTCCTCCCATTTGTCATTCCAATAAATCTAGTACCCATCTGACACCACACGTAGTTATTACAATATTATTGACTATATTCCTTATGCTATGCCCTATATCCCCATGACTACTGTGTAACAACAAATTTGTACTTCTTAGTCATTTCCTCTTTTTCACCTACCTCCTAACTCCCTCACATCTGGCAACCATCAAAATGTTCTCTGTATCTATGAGTTTGTTTCTGTTTCATTTGATTGTTTATTTTGTTCTTTAGATTCCATATATAAGTGAAATCATATTGCATCTATCTTTCTCTGTCTGACATACTCCACTCACTATGATACCCTTTAGGTCCATCTATGCTGTGATCTATGCTGCTTGTATGGAAAAGCCACTGCTGCAGATGGCAAGAACCCATTCCTTTCCCTGACTGAGCCATATTCCATTGTATATATGTACCATCTCCTCTTTATCCATTCTTCCATCAATGGACACCCAGGCTGCCTCCTCATCTTGGCCATTGTAAACAATGCTACAATGAACATGTGGGTGAACATGTCACCTTAAAGTAGCATTTTGGATTTCTTCGAATAAATACCCAGAAGTGGGATTACTGGGTCCTTTTATGTCTTTTGTTATAGTCTTTGTTTTAAAGTCTATTTTGTCTGATGTAAGTATTGCTACCCCAGCTTTTTTTCTTTTTATTTCCATTTTCATGTAATATCTCTTTCCATCCCTGTACTTTTAGTCTCTGTGTATCTTTTGATCTCAAGTGAGTCTCTTGAGTGAATAAAGAAGAAAACAAGACCCTTACATCTGGCACCGGATGTAAGGGTTTTGTTTTCTTCTTTATTGAGCCACCCTATCTTTTGATTGGAACATTTAATCCACTTACAATGAAAGTTATTGTTGATAGATATGTAGTTATTGCAATTTTATCATTCATATTTTTTGTCCTTTTTTGTTGTTGTTCATCTTAAAGGAGTCTCTCTAAGAGTTCTCGTAATACTGTTATGGTGGTGATGAACTCCTTCAGCATTTCCTTGTCTGGGAAGCTGTTTATCTGTCCTTCAATTCTAAATGATAGGTTTGCTGGGTAGAGAAATTTTGGTTGTAGGTCTTTGCTTTTTATCACTTTGAATATTTCCTGTTAATTCCTTCTGGTCTGTGAAGTTTCTTTTGAGAAATCAGTTGACAGTGTTATGGGGGCTCCCTTGTCGGTAACTAACTGCTTTTCTCTTGCTGCTTTTAAAATTCTCTTTTGTCTTTAACATTTGGCATTTTAATTATGATGTGTCTTGGTCTGTACCTCTTTGGGTTCATCTTTTTTGGCACTCTGCACTTCCTGGGCTTATATGTCTATTTTTCTTTGCCAAGTTAGGGAAGTTTTCTGTCATTATTTCTTCAAATAGGTTTTCAATTCCTTGCTCTCTCTCTTTACCTTCTGATCCCACTATGATGTGAATGTTGGTATATTTGATGTTGTCCCAGAAGCCCCTTAAACTGTCCTCATATTTTTGGATTATTTTTTTCTTTTTGCTGTTCTGTTTGGGTGTTTTTTGGTACCTTGTCTTCCAAATTGCTGATTCTCTACTCTGTGTCATGTAATCTACTGTTGATTCCCTCTATTGTGTTCTTCATTTCAGTTATTTTATTCTTCATTTCTGACTGGTTGTTTTTTATGTTTTCTATCTTAATTTTTATGTTTCCAATATCTTTGTTGAAGTTGTCACTGTGATCACTGAGCATCCTTATAACCAGTGTTTTGAACTCTGTATCTGGTAGATTGCTTGTCTCCATTTTGTTTAGTTCCTTTTCTGGAGCTTTGTTTTGTTCTTTCGTTTGGGACATGTTTGTCTCCCTATTTTGGCTGCCTCCCTGTGTGTTTCTATGTATTAGTTAGGGCTGCAGTGCCTCACAGTCTTAGTAGAGTGGCTTTATGTAGTAAGTGTCTTGTGGACCCAGTGGTGCAGTCTCCCTGGTCACCAGAGCTGTGTGCTACAGGTGTGTGCCCCTTGTGTGGGTTGTGTGTGCCCTCCTGTTGTAGTTGACCCTTGGTTGCTGTTTGCATGTCAGTATGAGGGATTGACCCTCAGGCTGATTGGTTGTGAGGATTGGTCATGACTACAGTGGAGGAGCTGTGGTGCAGAAGCTGACCCTACAGAGCAGGATTCACTTTAACAGGGCTCTGGTGCATTATCTTTGGAGGAGGCTGTGTGATGCTCCAGGTCTATCTGAAGATGGCCACTGGGCATGCCAGGCCCAGGGCCTCCTAAGAGGGTTTCTGCTGCAGGTCAAGTTCAGCCACAGCCTGTCCCCTGCCTGGAGCCACCTGGAATGAACTAGAAAGCAATCTGTAGATGGCCGATACCAGCGTTGGGCTGGGAGGTACCTCAAGAGGCCAAGCTGTGAACCAAGGTCAGCTGTAGTTAGTACTGGGCTTAGGGCTGGTCAACCAGAGGTATGGGACATGCCAAAGTCAGATGCTGCTTGTTTTGGTTTTGTGAATCTTTGAGAATTTTTAGGAAAGTCAACAGCGTGAGCCAAGATAGGCTGTTTGTATGGAAAAGCCACTGTAAGCAGTTTGGGTGTGCCTGAAAGTTGGGTGGGGTGGTGTCTAAATGAATCACAAGGGTGGAACAAACAGTGTTGCCCAGGTTGATGGAGACTCAGACATGGTAGCCACTGTGTCTGCTCTCTGGGAGTGGGGAGGGCTCAAAACAGAAACAATGGATTCTGCCAGCACTTTCTGGGAAAAAGCTGGCCTTTAAGCCCTTACCCCGAAGCCAGAGAATTCTGTTCCTCCTCATATATCCCTGGCACTTTTCAAGCTTCTGCCCCATCACTGGAGTTCAGAGTGAGTAAATCTGTCAGTGAGTAAGTCATGTGTATGCTCTTTAAGAGGATTGCCTGGAACTGCAGCCACCCTCCATCCCACCCAGCCACAATCTCTGCTGGTTTTCACAGCCAGAAGTTTTGGGGATTTCTCTCCCTGGTACTGGAACTTTGGACTGGGGAGGCTGGTGTGGGGCTGGGACCTCTTGCTTCTCTGGGGGGGCTGCTGGAGCTGAGCTAGCCCTCCCAATTTTTAATGGTCACACATGGGTGTGGGACCAGCCCATTCTGCCTCTTGCCCCTGCTACCAGTCTGGAGGTGGCTTCTTCTGTAGGTCCTCAGTTGTAAGGCTTGGTTCAGCTATACTTCAGGTGATTCTCAATGATGGTTGTTCTATAGTTTAGTTGTAATTTTGATGTGATCATGAGAGGGGATAAGCACAGCATTTACCTACTTTGCCATCTTGACTGGAAATTGGGGAATCATTCTTGATACTCTATTAGAATCTGCCCCTCATTCCTTCATGTGCTTCACTGAATACACTTCCTGGCTGAGAAGACAGGATGGGCAGCTAGCACTGTCTTTTGAAACCATATGTAAATGTTTAAGATAACATGCTCAATTTCACAAAATCTCAAATTCTTTTCTGAACTTCCTTCAAACACACACTCTTCTCCAAATGATTAGAGGTGTAAAAAGATGAATTTCATAATATCCATTTGGAGGCCATCATTTGGTGCCCAATGGCCTTCTCAGTACTGCCAGCTTAGAAGGATGAAGAGGGAATTAACATCATCCCCCTCACAATGTTAAGGGGGGTATTTAACCCAGCTATGGGAATCAGAGCTTGAAAACTACTGGGTCAATACTACATATAAATACAATGACATTGAAAGGTATTGACAAATTGACCATCAGGCTCATCCAAAGTTAAGGGTGACTGACTCTAACATGCTCCTTTTCCCCTTGGCTAGGCTTAGCAGTAGGAGAACAAGTAGGGATAACATCTTAACAACATTTTATTACACTTGTTTGTTTATATGTCCATCTTTTCCTTCTAGCACCTTCTTCACCTGGAGTCCAGGTGAGATTTTACCCTGAATGCTCTAAGGTACCCTTATACATAATAAATTAACATCTCTTCTATGTATCCATGGTACTCATTATGCCTTATCTTTGGCAAAATTAAGAAAATTAAATTAAATAATTTTCTGTAGGATATCTGCAGGATCCTGGTTGAGAAAGGCTGCAAGCTGCATGAGGGCAGAAATTATGTCTCCCAATCCCCTAGCCCACAATCATATAATCACTTTCTTTGATATTGATAATTTTGGTGTTTGTGTGTCTTATCTCCACAATAAAACATTAAACTGTTTGAGGAAAGACACTCAAATATTGTTTCTAACCTCTTTTAAAAGACCAGCACAGTCCTATGTTATTAGTTAACACTTATTAATATGTTGTTGAATATGGGTTTATTTTATTTCCATGGAAACTGATAGTTTCTGTGGCAGAGTCAAGTTAGATAGTCACCAGTTCATTGCCTTTTCCTGGGCATAGAAGAACACAGTATTTCCCAGCCTCCATGAGGTTAGGTTGGGAACACTGAATTGAGTTCTTATCAATGAGAACATAAATAGGTGAAATGACACTTCTGGTTTGAGGCAATTAAGAGAGGGTGGGCTTTCTCTCTCTCTCCCTCTCCCCTCTTTGAGACTGGAAGCAAAGAACTTCAAGATGGTAGAGTAGTAAGATGGAAGCTCCCTGGGCTAGTCAGAGCAAAGCCTCACTGGATTGTTGCCTGACTGGCCTCCAACACTGAGATGAACAAGAGGTAAATCTTGGGTAAGCCTCTGAGATGTAGTCCCTCTTCAACCCCCAAAACTGTTAGCATAACCTTGACTAATAATACAGTGTCTTCCTTTCATAGGTCACTGTAAAATTCTGTCAATTGTGCTCTGCACCCTCTGCTAAAATTTTCACCAAAGTAAGCAATGTAATGACATATTCACCATTGAAAAATATGTATTTAGATGATTACTTCAAATGCAGTGCCTTCAGGGCTGGCTTCATGAGCATATGAGCTGTGCAGTTGCACAGAGCCCTGCACGTCAATGGGACATACGTTTGATTTAATGCTCCGATGTTGCTGTCTTAAAATTCTTAATAATTTTTGATCAAAGGGCTCCATATTTTCATTTTGCACTGGGCCTTGCAAAGTATGTAGCTAGCTCTGACTGGGTGAAATATGGGATTAGAAATGAGACTCAGCTGTGATGAAGGTGGGGAAGATAATTCTTTCAACCAATGATAAGATGCAACATTTAAATCTTAGAGGTTAATGAACATGAGAATAGAATATTCATATTAAACCTTTTCCATGGCCCTCCATGACATAAAATTCACCCTAACCTCAGAAATTGATGACCCAGAAGAAACAAAGGAAATTGTCCTGCTTCTAAAGAAATCTAACTATTAATAATTCCACAAGGCAGAAATGAAAATTAGTTTCATTGTTTATAATCACACTCTATATAAAGAAAGCAATCTGGATTGATGTCGTAAAATATACTTACCTTCAAATGCCTGAATTATGCCATGAAGGAACGCAGTGTTTTTACCTTTATACTTTTATGAATGCTGAAGGGCATTTATTTCATGACGAAAATTTATGAGTTAGCTGTTCTTCCATAGTCTCCAGATGAAATTCGGTATTCCATCTTCCTTGAATTCTTCCATTTCTTCTTCCAGTTTCGGTCTGTATTTGTTAATTTTGGCATTCATCAAATTGGAAAGAGCAGTTTGGATTAGTTTCAGCTCACACTTTATTTTAAATTATTATGATACAGAAGTTACAAGACAATTGTTGCTGTCTCATTGTACTTGGGTACCTTGCTTATCACATCTTTTTGGTCAGTTGATCTTAATTGTGCAAACTAACTGAAGCCTATTTATAGAGAAAGGAGAGAAGGAGGAACTTCAAAAACAGTGGGCTTCCTGAAGGAGAGGAGGAAATAGCCACTGGTTATAAAGTTAAGTGATCCAACAGCTATAGCAAAATTGATCCAAGCAAAACTCTAGTTGTTGGCAAAACAAACTTCATTAGGGTAGAGATGTTTGACTCTGAGGTGGATGATAAATTCAGGAGCTGAGATTTTGGATGTTGTGTTGTTTGGTTTTGTTTTAAAGACCTCTAGATGTAGAGCCAGATGAACATTTCTAGGCACTTAAGATTTTGGAAACCCCCTTTCTCTTGGCATCAAATAAGAAATAAAATCTCAATTGAGATGATGGGGTCCAAACTAAATTCAAATGTAAGAAGTCTATAAATTACAATGCCAGGACCTGGAATCCAGGAACACTGGCCATAGTCTGTGGTTGGAGACTTCAAGCCAACGTCAGGACTGTGGCCACAAGACAGGAAGTAAGACCAGGAAACCAAACAGGGTGCAGGCATTCTTACTGGAGGCACAGGAGGTTCTGTCAGCCAGGAGTGATTCAGCCAAGAGTGCCAGGGCAGTGTGCAGACAGAACTCTGGTTAAGCAGAGATGGAGGTGGAACCAGTGCCTTGGAAAGCCAGAAGTGTACTGCTCCAACAATCCTTAGGGCTTGTCCCTTCTCTGTGGCACAGCAGCCAAAGGGGACAGTGAATGGGTGAAGGCAGACTGAGGAAGTGAGACTGGGCTGCCCCTGGTCTTGGGGTCCAATAACAAGTAGGAGACCAGATAACCCTGAAATATCCTTTTCTGAGGTATGCCAAAGTTAGGGCTTTCTAGGTCACCAGCCCTTTAATATGGACCTACATGGTTATGGGAATATCTCATAATTATCTATTGTAATGTATATTATATATATATTATGTAGCAGATAGTAATCCTCTGGATTACTGGAACTAAACCAGGTAAAGGCAAAGTTTCATTTAGCCACTTTGAAATGCTTATTAATGGTGGGAAAAGGAGCTGAAGGGATTTTCATTTAAAAAATAATTATTAAATGTCATCTATGAACCCAATACTGTACAAGGCAGTGCTTGGGTATAAAGATGAACAAGACTTCACCTCTGCCCTCACATGAGCACATGTGGAAGTATGTGCCAGCTAGAGCTATGTGCACAGGTGTGGCTTAGGCGTATATGTGGGGCTTAAGGGCAGCAGTCTCTCAAGGGCCGTGGCTACATACAGGCTTGTCTTGAAGCTGTTTGTAAGCAAGCACATTATTTCTTACTCTGGTTGCATGCTTATTTGAGGTGGTACGAGGATAGAGTTTGGCACCGGCAGAACTGGGCCTAAGATGAGATGTGTGAGGGGCTTGCCTTGAGCATAAAATATAAGGGAGCACCAAAGAAGACAGTAATCAAGATAAATAAAAATTTAATGAAACATTTTTAAAAAATCCAAATTAATGCCAAAACTATCCATGATGAACGAAATATCAAAAATTTCAATAAAGACAGAACCAGTGCTAAGCCACATTGGAGCCTGAAGCAAAAGGAAAAGTTAGTCATACTGATCCTATCTTTATCTAAAATGTTAGATATTACTTCTCTTCATTATACTAAGTGAAATAAGGCAGTCACAAAAAGACAAGTACTCGATGGTTCTACTTATATGAAGTACCTGGACTAGGCAAATTCCTAGAGACAGAAAGTAGAACAGCTTATCAGAGGCTGGAGGGAGGAGAAATGGTGAGTTTATTTATTGTTTAATGGGTACAGAGGTTCCGTAGGGAAGATGAAAAATTCTGGAAATGGATAGTAGTGATGGTTGATGGTTGTACAACATTGTGAAATACTAATGCCACTGACTTATACACTTAAAATGGTTAAAGTAGTGAATTTTATATTACGTCTGTTTTCCCATGGTGAAAGTATTATTTATCTCTATTACTGAGTGTTTGGTCATCCCCTTAAATTTGCCCCTGTATTAAGTGCCTTAGGCACAAGTTTCAGAGGTAGGACCTCTGACAAGACGAGAAAGATCCTGTGGGTGTCAGAGGGGGAATGCAGGATGTCAAGGGAGACCTGGCAAGGGAGTTACTACATGAGCCTTGAAGGAAGAGGAGGATGGGAAGGGATTACGAGTAAGAGGACCCGCATATGTACAGCATGGAAGTGTGATAGAAGGTGGACCTCTGAAGGAAAGGTAGTGAGCCAATGATGCTGGAGAAGCAAGTCTGAGCTGGGCATGAGAGTGGAGTACAGCTTTGGGAGATGAGATTGCAAAAGTAGACTGGGACCGACTCATGGAGGATCTGGTGTGAGGGTTAACTTCAATCTGTAGGCAGTGATGGGAGAGTGAAGTTAATAAACAGAACAAATCTTTGTTTCTAGAGTGCTGTGACATACAGCACTGTGGAGTGGAGTGGAGATGAGAAGGGAGGGGACGTGGAGCCTGGAGAGCTGTTAGGAAGAGGGGGGTGTGCTGCAATGGTGTCACCAGAGATGAGAGAACTGGGCTGGAGCAAAATCCTATGGCAGGGAGAGGAGAGGGATGATTTGAGATATATTTGGGAAGTAGAATGGATGGGATTCTACCCTTCTGAGACATAAACTTTACAGTTAGATTAAAAAAACAACAAAAAAGACCTGTTGGTTGAGTGACTTTTAATTTTGCCAAGAGGAGGCTGCCTGGAGTAATGGTTTTGCGCTTGGTTTTTGGAAGCCAAATTGTGGCTCTGCCATTTACTGGCTGAGTGACTTCAGTCAAGTTTCTTATCCTCTTGGGCCCTCAGTTTCTCCATTTGCAATACACAGATAATGTTATCAGGTTGGTGCAAAAGTAATTGTGGTTTTTGCAATTATTTTTAACATTTTATCTATCTATCTGTTTATTTATTTGTTTTTTCCATTTTTTAAAATTAGTTTCAGGTGCACCAAACAATGTAATAGTTAGATATTTATCATTTATATATCTCACACAGTGACAATCCCCCTTCCCCAATCCACTACCCCTCTGACATCGCACAGCCATCACACTTTCACTGTCTCTATTCCTAATGCTGTACTTCGCTTCTTGTAAATATATATATGTATATTTATATATAATTATAGTTGACATTCATTATTGTTCAACTTCTATTTTTAACCTTTTAAACTGCAATTACTCTTGCACCAAACTACCTCGTACAATTATCACAAGGATTAAATGAGTTACTATTTGTGAAGGACTTAGAACTCACATAGTAAGTTCTAAATGAGAGTTTGTTAAAAATAGCAGAAATAAACAACTAAAATACTGTTACAGATCACCTTTCTGAATCATTGTCAAAGAAGACCAGGATAAAATTCTGGAAATTTTAGTGTGGAATCGCTATTAAGTACAGGAAGCATGCCTGGTATCTGGGAAATTGAGAGATCCAGGTGAGTGGGTGTTCTAAGGGAAACTCTGGCAGTGGGGTCAGGATGCATGATGCTACAAGAATGCAGAAGCAAAGCAAAGAGCTCAGTGGCATCCAGAATTCCCAGCAGGTAGAAGGAATGCCCATGTGTAGAAGGCTTGGCCACTGTTTTCTCATTTCCTAAGACAGAAGCTGACGATTCAGTTTGCTGCAGGAATTGGGTCAGTTGCTGAAAATGGTTTATTGGCTTTTATAATCTTTTTTGGGGGGCGGGGCAGTTTTATAGAAATAATGTGATAAACGCATGTTCACATCCAATGACTTGATCCTCTGCCTGGCAGTTAGTGACTTTTCACTCACTCATTGCTCTACCTGGAATGCTCATGACCCCCCCTCCGCCCCCCACCCCCCACCCCAGTAACTCCCATTCATCCTCTTGGTCTCAGTTCTAATGTCAGTTCCTCAGGGAAACTGTCTTCACTCCCCTAGACCACATGTCCCCCCATGGCAGTGTGTGCCTTTCCTTTATGTGCTCTGTCAGTTTGTAATACATTCATTTTGGGGATTATTAGTATGTTGTCTACTTCCCCTTCCCCCACCCCCCCACCCCCGACAATAGCTCCATTAAGGGCAGGTTTTGTTTTTTTGTTCACCATTGCATTCTTGATGCTTTTGTGGTTCCAGGACAATGTAAGGGCTTACTACATAATTTGTGAATATGGTGATATTTTTGTGGAATAATGAATGACTGTACTGATACCACGCTATACCCCTCAACTACCCAAAGGGGTTCTTGGTTTTCTGAGTCCACTGGGATTTCTTTGGTTGTAAATGGTTGGGCTTGACAACTGCTTTCATGTCAGTATTGACTCTGTATAATATATCTGATGATCAGGGATTTCTTACTGCAGACCAAGCTCTTATGTAGTTGGTCTCTGGAGTAGCAAGCGGAGTGGCACGGAATCAGGGTCTGTCATCTCAGGGGAGCTGTCCTTGTCCTACTGTGGTTCCTGAGAGACCACCTCAAAGATTGCCATTGGTGCTGGTCTATTGTCCGAGACTGGGAGTATTACATAGGGTGCAAAGAGTTGAACCCCTTCATAGTTTTCTCACACCGTTAGTAATGGGGAAAAATGCCATCGAAATGTCATCAGTTCTAATGTGGTTGGCTATATTAAATGCTAGAAATAATAATGGGAGAAACGTGAGCCTCTCTTTGCTGCAATGTGCGTTTCTGAGGAAATGAAGAACATCGCATTCAAAACCTCATTTCCCCTCTTAACTATGAGGGATTTCAGCATCAAAAGACTTCATACCCAGACTTCCACCTTCTAAAAACTCAACCTGCAAATAAAGCCAGCAGGGGGCGCTGCGACCCTGCCTAAAAATCGTTTGGCTCAAACTGGAAGACGGTGACATCTGGATTATGAACCAAAGATGATCAAGTCTGATATTTATGACACTCCAGTTACAAACCTTCAGAGAAAGGTTTATGATGGCATAATTTATATACTTTCTTTAAAGGTCACATGAAGCTAGTTTGTGTAAGCAATCTGTTTGCCATGTAAAAACGTCCTCATTTAGTTTGGGAAAATCACCTTGCAAAAGAAAGGATGACCGGAGCTTTGGGAACATTGATTTAACATGATCCAAATTCACATGTCAGTTTAAGGTCATCTGAGCTATTAGGGGTCATAGGAACTTGGATGTGATTTCTCAGTGAATGTGGAAACAAGTAAGGGGGGTTGAAAGATGATTATGATAAATGAAGGGGGGGGGCATTTCATAGTTATTTCATAGTTCATAAATACCAAAATCTGATTTTAGCTCCAGCTAGGCCTTCATAAAGAGCATACAACAGGCAGGAAGTTAAAGGGAAGAAAGTGACCTTATCTGCAGGGGTGTAGTTGGTTTGTCTCTGGGATACAGTCCTGGTTTGAGGGGCCTGAGTTTTTAAAAATCTGTGTGCCTGCAAAGAGTTTGATCTCTCTTCATTTCCAGCTGGCTCTTAAGTTTTTCTTAGGGTTAGGTCATCATAGATTGGAGTGGGTGGTCACACCAGTAATCCCAGACTCCTTCTCTTTACAGCTCAAGCCCTCTCTGGAATTGAGGCAGATGATCGAACAGGACTTTAGTCTCTCACAGTGGGGTGCTGGCCATTCATCCATCTCCAGGGTGGTCTGTTAAGGGCTGGAGGGGTACAGTGTTCATCCCATTCTTCTTATGTGACCCAAGCTACTTTGATGGATGCTACTAATAACCCCCACATTTTCCTCTCAGGCCCTTTGATGACTAACATGGGGGAATATTTAGACCACAGCCAGGAGAAATGGGGGGAAAGATGTTTTCAGGAGCCACGGTGGAGTTGAGTGACAAAAATGGTGAGGAAAGCAGATACTCTTCTCCAGCTTATTGAGTGTGCCTCATTCCTCATTCAAGTTCCTGGCCGCAAACATTTCCTGGGAAACTTCATGGTTAGTACCTGTTTCTTTAGTCCTGGGGCTATTTCTAGCACCTCTGATTCTTTCATATTAATGAGGAAAAAAATTTACTCCCCTGCTGTTTCAAGCCAGCAGAGTGGGAATTTCATTAGAAGTTGACTCTGCAAACCTTGAGAGTTTCATTTGGGGAAGCTAAATAATCATCAATTCATGGTTAAAAAGGAAAGGCAAAAATTGATTCTCAGATGTCACGTGTAGAACCTCTAATAGATGATCTAAGAATCTTTTTTTTCTTGTGAAGAATAAAACATTCCAAAGCTTATGAGTGTTTAAGAATTTGCCTGCCCTCATGCTGGCCTCTCGGAAGCTGAAGGGCTGCCAGTGGCCATGTGGGGGACGACAGGAGGGGCTCTGGCTGCCTGAGACCTACACCTGTGCCTTGGTGCCCACAGAGATTAGAACAGGACTCCGCTGGCATGGTGGCTGGAGCTGGGCAACACCACACACATAAATGCGGGCAGATGTTGAAATGTTGACTAGAGACAACAGGGCTGTGCCTATTTGCTGGGGTGGGATTGATTAATGGGGGTGGGGACAATGCAAATTCAACAAGCCAAGTAGACTGCTGGCAGGAGAGCTGGTGTTTGAACACTTTTTGTAAAGACTTCGTGGAGGTCTTTAAACACAGGATAAGTCCCCATGTGTCTGGAGGTTTAGTGGGAGGTCTTCCCATAGGTTGGGTGTGGTTTTGATGAACCCTCAAAGTCTTTTCAATGTTCTGGTTCTGTGGTCAAGATTAGACAGACACATGTGGCCACAAAAGAAATAAGATAGGGATCTAATGGAAAGTTTTATGTTCTATATCTTTAGTTCCTGCCTATTTCCAAATGGAAGATAGTCTATTGTATTTTGCAAGATAGATCCTGTCCTGTCTCTATTTCAAAAGCTCAATAGAATTGATTCTCCTCATCTTGGCTTAATATTCTACTTTAATGTAGAAACATTTATTCCAAATCCTTCTTAAAACCCAAAGCAATGAGCCTGAGAAAGTGTACTAGTCCAGAATATTACAGATATACTTAACTGATGTCATTCATTTAAACCCCTTACCCCAAATTTCATCAAAGTAACTTGTTTTTCTCTGTTACCATTTAAAACTTGTTCCCAAAGAAACAACAACCATCCAAAATGAACAGAAAATCCAACAAGTGTCTTACAGAAACTGTCTTTTTCCTTGTAGGTGCTTCTTGCTTGAAACAAGAGGATCTTGTGGTTTGATAAAATATGTTTTGAATACCTAAGGAGGGCCTCCTTTTGAAGGCTTACACACTGCAGTCTTTCTCAAGGTTTGAATTTGCTCAGAGAAGAAAGGTGAACTGCATTTGTTCCAAGTAAAATATACATCTGTATTATTCACCATCGCACCCCTATTCCATTATAAACAAATACTGACCTTGTCCTTCTGATGTGAAGCCAGAGGGAGTGTGAAATATAGCAAGGAGAACAGTCTGATGCAAAATATGAACGTTCCAAGCAACAGAAACACAATATTTGAATGGAGTAGAGAAGGTCCCAAGTTGGTCTTTCTAATTCCTATTCTGCTGCTGACCTTGGGGAAAGTAATGCAATAGTTATCAGTCACTTTGGGAAAACTGCCTACGTTATTTCAGATTGCCAGTTGAATTTTTTTCCCAAGGATCTATTTCTTGAAAGTCCCTCTGTTTCTTTCTTTTGGCCTTAAGAACTTCTTTGGAGAACTTTTTTTTTTGGGGGGGGGTGGAGGGCTGAACTTTTGACCTAAATACTAGAAACCAGTATCCATTTGGATGCTGAGCAAATTCCCTCCTTTCAGTGGGGCTGGGAGCTACTCAGCATGATATTCTAGGAAAAAACTTTTGAATGGTAGAAGAATTTAGCAAACATTATATTAGAAGAAAGGAGGGACATGGTTGAGAGAAGATGCCCAAGAGGTGGGATTTTAATGTCCAATGAAATCCACACCCAGTGTTCAGTGTTTTCTCCTGTTAAATAGGGATAATAGGAGGATTAAATGAGATAATACAGTTGTTTCTCCTACAATGTAACATATGTCTTGCTAAAAATCAAGGCATTATAGAATTTCATGCAATAAAAATGATGGGGTTTATCGGAAAAATAGAATTGGGTGGAACATTCAACACTGGTGTAGTCTAGTAAGGAATACTCTTCCAAAAACCTAATAAAACTTTTAGATATCTTAAATCCCTTGTAAATTAAAAAAAAAAAAAATACTATGGTACATAGAGCACTTCACCTTGCAGAAACCACGAGGTTTGCTTGGTGGAGTCATAGAGTGAAACGTTGGGGCTTCTGAGTTATGAAGAAGAGAGGGAAGGAAGCAGATAGTAGGACAAAATGCTATGACACTAAAGGTGCTGTGGTTGGTTTGCGCTGTTTTCCTTCTGCATGAACATTAAGTAGAAGTTCACGGTTGGTTGTTTGCCATTCATCCTTTTCTTAAAAAGCTGTGTGTATGGCTCCAAGTGAGATGGGACGCCACGAAGTGCTGGCTGTTCTGCTTGGCGTTGGCGGCCTTGCTGTCCGTCCATACAGGTGCCCATCAGCCCACTTCCGGCCTATCATAGCTTTGGCATGTTCAGCTCCGGTGGGCAGCACTGGGCTTGGCATCAGTGTCCTGTCATCATCAGCATTGCTTGCAGCCTCCTCTGTCTTGTTCCAGAGGCTCTGCAGCCCTCGCCGTGCCTCCTGCTAGCCAGCTTTGCTCGACTTGTGCTGCGTTATCACCGATGGCACATATGTGAATTTCCTTAGGCCTCTTGTTATTGCGATGTCACCAGTTGTTTGGTTTCTTTCTACCTGTTTTATTGTTTTAATCTCTTCCTCAAGATTTAAGACTTCCCCTTTTCATTTGCTACTTGAATTTGTCTATTCAGGATGTTTGTTCATGTTTAGGGTGTTGCAGTAGCTACTTTTAGCAAGAAAATTACATGAATTTGGGAGGAACTATATACACGCATAGGGTCAAAGCATGTAGGTCAAATGGGAAAAGAGAGAAAACATGAGGGAGTGTGTTTGTGTTTTCCCCCACAGTCACTGCATTCAACTGTCTGGTGTTTTTGAATTTAGTTGGTCCTTTTAGGAAGTATAAATCAAAGTTACCTTGTGAAAAATTGTATGTGACCTACCATATACAATTATACATATCTTAGGGATGGCATCTCCTGTTTATCCACCTTTTCTGAATAAATTGGCACATAACAGACAAGCTTTGTAACACATACATGAAAAGTGCTTACAGACATAATATAGTAAACCCTCAATAAATGTCAGCTCATGGTATGGACATGAACAACATTTTTGAATTGATAGCTCAGACACTTTCAGTACTACAGCTGAAGTGTGCACGATGAGACTTTCCATTGCTTAATTAGTGAGGACAATGAGATGAACCTCCATGGAATGAAATGTGGGGTCCTGCATGAACACCCTGGCTCCGAGCCTTAGCTTCGCCACAGACTGACTGCAAGCAAACTGCTCCACGTCTTTGACTCTCTAGAAAGAGAGAAAAATGGAGCTGTTAAAACCCGCCTTTCCTCTGCTATAGGAATTCCTACCTGTGAATTCTAGATGAGAAAGTGAATGGGAAGGCTCTCTGAAAACTGTGAAGCACTGTGGAAATGTACAGTCATAATTCAGTCATTGATCTAATAGACCACAATGCAGGAAAGTGAACACTGTTTGCAAGTGTGAAAAAGG
Organism: Rhinolophus sinicus; assembly: GCF_036562045.2. Lineage (NCBI taxonomy): Eukaryota > Metazoa > Chordata > Mammalia > Chiroptera > Rhinolophidae > Rhinolophus > Rhinolophus sinicus. The sequence goes on along the minus strand of NC_133755.1, from coordinate 120,333,390 downwards.
CAGTTTTCTTTTTCTCACAGGCAAGTACTTTTTGCTTTCTCATTCCCATTTCAGTGGGATAGCTGACCATACACCTCCCACAATTTGATAGATGTTGCAGAATTTCTGTGTGTGTGCATATGTTCCTTTTTGGTCGTGTCAGTAATGTGAAGGGGATTCTCTGCCTAGGGCTAACTTCAAGCCAAATCAGGGTAGAGATGGGGGAACACTATAAGCTGTGTCCCTCAGCCCCAAATCCCTTCTCTGTGAGGCTATAGATAGTTCATGAAATACTTCCTTCAGGTATTTTTGTCTGTTTATTTTTATTTTTATTTTTTTATTGGGGATACTAAACAGAAGTGATGCTAAGGTGGTCATAAAGGTGGCGTGGTTTCTACAGTGTCATCAAGAACACTCACACTGGAGTAAGAAACTCACGTATCCCAAGGCCGCCATGCTGTGAGGAAGCCTGAGCCACAGAGAGAGGCCGTGTGGGGGATTCTGGCTGACAGTCTCCACTGAGCTCTGCATTTGTGTCATCCTATCCCAGGTGCCAGGCATGTGAGACAAGGGGCTTCCCAATGATTCTGGTCCCTAGCTGTCAAGTCACCTTCAGCCTTTGAGTTTCCCAACTGAGGCCAAAAGATAAGAAACCCTGCTGTGCTGTTTGATTTCCTGATATAAATGAATGGTTGCTTTTCACCTCTAATTTTGGGCTGGTTTTTTACACAGCAAAATTAACCAGAATGGTAGCCAACCACGAGTGTCCACCTCAGAAGAGGACTACCTTGTCTTCTGAGCACATTTACCTCACTCTGACAACCCACAGATTTAAAAGTCTAAATAAACAAAAACAGATACAACATCTGTAAAGTTGTATATGAACAAAAAATCTTAATTGAATCATATTTTAAAGGACGAGTGCTTTTATTCCTAAACCAAATTCTGGGTTAGCTTTTTAAAAGTAAGGATTCCAGAGCCCAACTCCGGATCACGCTCAATCAGCCTCCCCAGGTGTGAGAATCAGCATGTCCATGTTCTAACTCTCCAGGCTGCTCAGAGGTGCAGCTCTCACTAAGAAACATTGACTTAGAAATTCTACACGTGCCATTAATATCAACATACAGTTGGTGTCAGGTTGATAAATTATTGATGAAAATGCACAATGTGAAAATGTGTGAATCTTAAGGGTTGATTAAAAGTTGAAGTTGGCCTTGCACTCAAGTCTTTCAAAGCATATTTCAGATATGTTAACAAATTACCAATTCTGCATGACTAGTTGAGGTGGGGAGGCCAAAGGGTGGCATAATTCAGATGTTTATTTTTACAATGCCCTCATTCTTCTTAATGGATTAAATTAATTTAGATTGTTATGTGTTGAAGGGTAATGGGCCCACAATTGCCATTCTGAGCGAATTAGGAACACCCCCAAGATTTTGAAAATAGCATGTTTTGGAATTAAATTGACACAAAACATCAAAGTTCCATTTGGACTCTTTCCGAGGCCCTTGGCATGCTCACACACACACAGCATTACTGCTTGGGGTCGCCCTCTAAGACTCCTAATAGCTCCATCCTGAGCATTTTCTCTCCATTTGGCAAGCTCGCTGGTCACATGGAGGCCATTCACAAGCACACGTGGTCCTCGTTAGCACTTCATTGCTCTGCATCACAAAGTCTAATACCTGGTTGATTAATTGGATGCTATCAGCAGCCTTGGAGGAGGCTTACCGAGAAGGCGAGACCACTAACTGAAGGCTGAAGGTGCCATGGTGTAGCATAAAGGCTCTGTTTAGGATACTTCTATTTTACGATGACTAGAGTTGAATGTGTGGACTTTCCCCCAGAGTGGTAGGTGCCTGCTTAATGATTCCCTCTGCTTAATATAATTGGGAAACACCTCCTCCATTTAAAAATTCATGTTTTGAGGATTTTTTTAGAGCCCATAGCAAAAAAAGGTAGATGTTGACTTTATTTTCTTTGAGTGGTGAGCAGGGAGCTGGAAAAAACTTGTGTGAACTCCCACTTCTGCCACCTTCACCAGTGATTTGATGGTTGGTATAGAGTACAAAAAATAAAGAGTTTGGAATCTGGGAAACTTTAAGAACTTTATATGGAGAGACTATTTTGTTTCAAAACACATCTGGTATCAAAAGGGAAATTTGATTTTCCAGTTCTTGGAGGGAAAGGTGATTAGGCTGCAGTGTTCTGGAGAAGCTCAGGATAGATCTAACTGCCTTAATAAGTAATAATGGATTACATTTGAGCAGACACATGGGATTTAGCAGCAAAACAAAAGCTGATATCATTTGGATACATGCAAAGCAGCAGCCAGCCAGTCTGGGGACCTGATAATCAGAAGCCATAGTATCGGGGGAATACGTGCGGATGCCATCTGAGTTGTGGGCACAAAGGAACGTTTAAGATCCTTGAGGGTGCATGTGCTGCTGGCTCCAATGGCACATGAGCCGGGCCCTGGATGAGCCAAAGGCTTGCAGGGTTAGGCCTCGAGATGCACGTGCTATGAAAACAAAGGAATCTAAGTCTTGCATTTCTACTGAAGGCAGTATCGCCCTACAGAAGGCAAATATTGTTCTTTGGGGGCAAAAAAACCCCCAAAACCTTACCTTTAAAAACATGTGAATCAGATGTATATACAGCACATATACAGATATACAGTATATCTATGACATTAACATTTTATTGCTGAGGGTGGCTGGGAAAAAAAGAAGTTTAAAATGACTCCTTGAGCAGGCAATAATGAAAACAAGTTTAGACACATGGGTCTAAATGAAAGGGAAAAGTTATCCCTGACACCAAAGTCTGAACAAGTCAAAGTATTTCCATTGTCTGGAACATTCTTTCCAAGTTCATGTCCAGAAAGACACAGGCCTATTGGAGGGATTATCATCAGACTCTCATGAATAGTTCTGCTATTTCCCTCCTGTCATGCCAAGAGATGTGTATATTTGGACCAATGACTTACTTAGAATGGGGACTTCATTTAGGGCCTTTTCTTAGAAAATAAGTGTGTGCTAGGCCTTTCCAGCTCTCTGCTTCCCAGGAGATTGCTCAAAATAATGACAGTGCATCTTAACCTTGGGGTGAACCTGTGAATGAAACCGAGAGCGATTCCCCAGGCCTCTCTAGCTCTGGTGTATGGAGGCCAAAGAACAGCCAGAACCTGTGTCTTCTAGCTCCTGCTTGTACGTGCTCATAGGGAACCCAGAGACTCAGCTGTTTCTGGGAGCCCTAGACGAGTTTCTCCCTGTGCTCCTGGGACTCAGGTGCCTCACATTTTTTCTTCTCTGGAGTCTGCTCACAGGGCAATTAAGGAAGGGACCTTCCCCTACCTTGTTGCTGGTGCCGCCCCCTCCAAAGGGTCACTGTGTCCATGCTTCACTGCAGTCCCAGAACTGCATTAGGGAAATGGAGACTGTCTTCCCCTCCTCAGGGGTCGGATGGAGCCTCTGAGGTGGCTGCAGTGGGTGCTACATCCTTCCCTCCTTGTTCTTGTCATCTCCATCCATCTTCCAAATTCTTAACACAGGATGACTTTCTTCTCGCAGGATTCCTATGTCCTCACGTGTGTTAGTCCATTCAGGCTGGACTAATACACATGAGGACATAGAACAAAATGCTACAGACGGGTGGCTTATGAACAACAGAAATTTATTTCTCACAGTTTTAGAGGCTGGACGTCGAAGATCAGGGTGCCAGCCTGGTTGGGTGAGGGCCCTCTGCCGGGTTTCAGACTTCTCCTTGAATTCTCACATGGCAAAAGCACCTGGGAGCGCTGTGGGATCATGTTGATAAGAGCACCAGTCCCATTCATGAGGGCGGCACCCTCATGACCTAGTGGAGCTTAACCCTCCTCCTGACACAATCGCATTGGGTCAGGATTCTAACATGTGAATTGTGGGGGGGCACACGCATTCAGACTGTAGCAACCGTGTAAATGAGCTCATTTGCTAGACACTAAGTGAGGGAATACCCAGGCTGCACACCCAGGCCTGTCAGTTTAGGCCCCACAAGGACCACCCAGCTACAAGGCATGCTACTAATCAGTTGGTGGGTAATGTGAAACTCGGTAGGGGTTCAAGAGCAGGGACATGTCCTTTGTTTCAAGGGAACACATTCATTTGTTAACATCTAGCCTCAAATTCCCAGAATTTTCATGGGTTGCTTTTTACTGGGGAAGTGTTGATAAGTACCCTGGCTCATTTAGAAACTGTAAACACCCAGAGAAAAGAAATGGGAAAATGAATTTCTGGGAACCTTTAGCAGATCATGAGAGACATTTTTAAAGAGTGGCAGGACAGAGTCTGGGTGGTAGAGGAGACACCCTGGAGTTGGGAAGGGGCTTGCTAGGGAAATGAGCTATTAGGGACTTCACAGGACCAGGAGAAGTAACATAGCAAATGTAGAACGGCAGTTGTATGTACCGTTTGTGAGAGTCTGATGATGTTCACCCCATGGGCCTGTGCCTTTCTGGACATGAACTTGGAAAGAATGTTCCTGACAATGGAAATGCTTTGAATTGTTTAGATTTTGGTGGCAGAGATAACCTTTCCACTTTTTAAAATACTTTTTGCCAGCATGCCTCAGTGCTTGAGCACAAGCCTCACCTGCTTTGGGATCACTGGTTTACAACCTTATGACAAGTCCATTAGGAGATTTTCTTCGGGGATGAAAACCTGCAATTTCATAATGAAATCAAAATACAAGTTGGCTTATTATAACATTCTTCTTTTGTGCCTATATCTCTGTGGAAATATAGGGTTATTTAAACATTGCCTTCTTGCTTTCTTTAACTGTGAAATTTACCCATTTTCCTAGGAGCTAGAGAAAACTATGATGACCCTAAAGGGAACCAGGAAATAGGTGCTGGGATGAGAATGAATGCAGTTTGCTTATTTCCAAGAATGATATTGTACCTGTGTATATCTCCTTCTTTATGTGTCTCCACCTGCATCTCCACTTCCATCCTCATCTCTGTGTAATCACACACAGCACAGGCACCGACCAGTCAGAGTGGATGCCTCTGTAGGGGCCAGGCGTTAACCTTTTATTTTCTAGGTTGTGGATGGCTGGGGAGAGAAGGGGGCACTCAAGTGGCCTAGAAGTACATCATTCCTTTAACATCCATCTGGTACAGCCATCGTGGTGAGTATTTGCTTAATACTTTTCCTTTAATTAACTTTCAGTTTATTTATTATGATTTTGTAAGGGGCTGGGTCAGGAGATGAAAATGACAATGTTTTGTTTTTTTCTTTATACTAGACATATGGGCAAGACTGGAAACTTAGGGAGACCTTGATTGAGTGAATATAGCCAGGCTAAGAAAACCATTGTAAGCCAATGGTTTTGCTATCGAATACCTCCTGATTTTTGAAAGCTGCTTGCAAGAGTAATTTATTGGCAAAGTAGTACTGCTGGAAAGGCCTTTCTTTCTTTCTTTCTTTCTTTCTTTCTTTCTTTCTTTCTTTCTTTCTTTCTTTCTTTCTTTCTTTCTTTCTTTCTTTCTCTCTCTCTCTCTCTCTCTCTCTCTCTCTCTCTCTCTCTCTCTCTCTCTCTCTCTTTCTTTCTCTCTTTCTTTCTCTCTCTGTCTCTCTCTGTCTCTGTCTCTCTCTGTCTCTCTCTGTCTCTCTCTCTCTCTCTCTCTCTCTCTCTCTCTCTCTCTCTCTCTCTCATATCTCTGCTGTTAAAGGCCACCCAGTTCAACAGTATAAAAGTTACTAGGATCAAGTATGATTCCAGACTCACTGTTTAGTTATTCAAAGACTCATTGGTCTTCTTAAGAGGGTGAGTGGAATTTTTTAAAAAATGGGTAAAGCCTTTTTACGCTCCATTTAGTTCAAATAGTCTAAAAGTGCCAAGAAAACGTTCTCAGGTTCATGGTAGACAGCTCTGAGCTTGCTGGACTGTAATGTTTATCATTTTGCTCCTCATGGAGGGACAGTACTATCATTTTTCCAGAGTAGTAACATAGAACTACTTTTCATTTCTAAACTTTAAATAAAACTGAGAGATTGAACAGTGTAATGATATTTCTTTTCTCAGAATTGTACTGCAAGTTCTAGTCTTTTATCTTACAGTCATTGGAGCCATATATAAGTTTATGGTTTGAAGTAGAACAGAAGTAGTATTCATGGTTCAATTAAGGTAAGAAATTCTATTCCTTTTCTTACTGAAAGTGCTGTAAGAAAAGCTGGACCCCACCTGTGAATCCTGGGAAGAGTGGTTCTAGTAATAACATTTCCTTTTGTAGGCCACCCACCCCTCTAACATCAGTTCTAATCCATATTCATTATTTTTTCCCCAAATCATCACTTCTGTTGAAAGTAAGTGCCCCCCATTTAAATCTACCCTACTGAGGGCCTCAGGCTTGGACTCCCTTTAGCAAGTCATTTGTATCATAGCAAATTGTGATTATAGATTATTTGCTCATTAGACTTTATCCTTCAGAAACAAGCCTTCCTAAAGCACTGCATTCATTCATTCATTCGACAAATATTTCATAAATATCTGGTATATGTTCCATGTTTCTTCTATACTTAGGGTTGAATAATTACTGGGTAAATGAACGAAAGAATGAGTAAGTACGAGCCAGTCTATTGGTACTGCTCACCCAACAATGAACAAGGGATAAACTTCCTGGCCTTGTGAATCTTGCAATTTGATGAGACAGGAAGGTAGATATTAAAAATTACATGTAATTTCATAACTAATATTTTATATTATATATTTTAAGTTATATAACTAATTGTTTAGCCATCACTACTGTAAGAGCTACTAAGGAAAAGTATACAGTGTGCTGAGAATGTTTAATAGAGGGACCTAACCTAGTCTGGGAGCAAGTACAGGTCTTCCTGAGGAAGTGACATTTTAAAATGAGACCTGAAGGATGAGTGTCATTGTATTGATAAAATTTTGGTGGGGAGCATTTACACCTCTTCATATATTACGGTATGTTTGCATCTCTTGAGTTCAACATAGTGCCTTGTGCCAAGTAGGTGCTCAAAAAATGAGAATAAATAAATCTAAAAAATGAATATTGAACACCTATTATGAACCAGGCACTCTGCTGTGTATGTTAGGGGTGGGGTGGGTGGGTACCAAGGATGTGGTGTGGGGCAGGGAAGAATTTCCCATGGCATCTTTCCCAAACATCATGGACTGTCCCCAGTGCTGTCCCTCACTGTTGACCCACTATCTCTCAACACATATCCTTAGCTGCCTCTTTTCAGACGAACTGAGTCCACTGGCATGAACTTCCTCAACTTCCTACCTCCACTCTACAAGCTTCCTCTCTGTGTACTCTCCCCTCCCCCAACCTCATCACTAACCTCAGAGGCATCTTTTTCCTCTCTCCAGGCTGATTTCTCCACCTGTGCTCTTGATCGATGCTCTTGGACCTCTTTAAGGACCATGCTCAAACTGGTGAATCCAAAGGATAGCTCATCATTTCTCTCTCTTTTTGTTTCCTTTGTTTATGTCATTGGTGAAATTTGACCCTGTCAACCATGTCTTTATTCTTGAAGTGCTCTCCAGCCTCAGAGACTTTTTTGTGATAGCAGAGCCTCTTGTTCTTCCTCCAGCTGGTGAATATTCTGTTCTTCTCAGTCTCCAGTGTTGGCCCCTCCTCCTCAACTTGCCCCTAAAATAGTGGGGGAAACACCCAGTTCTATCCTCAGCCTCCTTCTTTCTCTACACGAAGGTCTTCCACTCCCTGTCTACACACTCCCTCAGAGACCTTACCTACTCCTTTGGCTTAAACTGCCACCTGTATGCATATGGTGCCCACATCCACAGTTTCAGTCCAGATTTCATTCCTGGTCTCCAGAATCATATATCCAACACCCTTCTGGATATTCCCACTCATATTTTGTACAATTGCTTCAAATTCAGCCTGTCCAAAACTGAGCTCGTATTTTTCACCCCAAGCCAAACCTATTTGTCGTATTGTATTCTCTCCCTTGGTAAATAACACTACTCTATACCCTGTTGTTGCAACTGGAAAACTGACAGTCATCTTTGACTCTGCCTTTTCCTTTTTCCCCAAGTTCCTTATTAGTGAACAAGTTGCATCCATTCTCAAGGTCGCTCTTTTATGTTCCTCCTATCTTTTTTGTTACTGATTTATTCAGGCTCTCCTCATTTCTTACCTGGATCATGGCAATAGCCTTCTAACTGGGACATCCTCCATACTGCGGTTAGAATGAGCTTTTCAAGGTACAAATCTGATCATGTCTCTTTTACTTTAAATCTGTCAGTGACTCTTCAGTGTTAAGGATAAACTCCAAACCCTTTAGATGGTTTTCAAGGTCTTTCATATCTAGACATTGTTCCTACTCTGGTCTTACCTTTTTCAATGTCTTGCCATATGCTGTAGTTCCTAATACTGTTTTATAAGTCCATCCTCTGCACTTGTGTTTTCCTTTGTTTTGAAAGCTATATTCTCTTTTGACTACCACAAAAGATTTGAGCTCTTCTTCTATTCTTAAAATGTAGTGCAAGGACCAAGAATTTCTCAGGCTTAAGAGCATATGTATATTTGCATGTTTGTGACTGATATAATACACCCAGAACACAAACCCAAATAATTTAAGACTGGGGAAGATATATATATATATATACATATATATATATATATATATATATATATATATATATATATATATATGTATATATATATATATATATACATACATACATACATATATATACACATACATATATATGTGTGTGTGTGTATATATATATATTTTTTGGGGGGGAGACCTTTGGTTATGCATATATTATTCTTCTTAAATTATCAGGAACTGCAACACAAGGGTCCTAACATATTGGTTAGGTATTTTTCTTCCATATAGTAGGCCCTCAATAAAAACAGGTGGTTGATCAAAAGGCTTTCATGGCTCAATTATTCAAAGGAAGTGGATGGGGGGGTGGGGCACAAAGCTGTGGAACAGGCTCCCAAAAAGAGTAAAAGAAAAACAGGAGGCTTTGGGTCTGTTCTTGGTTTCCTCATTCAATGTCTTCGAATACTGGTAGAGTCAGGTGACATCTGGCAAACCCCTATGTTGCCAGGGAACTGGGTAGAATTTGGGTCTTCCTAACTGTTCTGCATCCTCTTATTTTGGCAAAGCGAACCCACAGGTCAAAGGGCAAGTTTATTATCTTCAAGCTATCTCCTAGCTATCTCTCTATTTCTCTTAGTGAAGATAAAAGAAAAGATGGCATGAGAAGAAAACAGACACATCTCCAAATCTGTGGATGCACAGGTTCCTGAGATCAAGTCTGTGTAGTGACTTTGAGCATGCCTGCTGAACCCCAATAAAGCCCCAGAAATATACTTGGTGCTTCTACCTAGTTGGCAGAGCAAAAGGCAGTTGGAGTAGAGATGAAAGCCAGTGTTAAATAGCATAGAAGTCTTGACTCTCTAAATGTGCTGTGCAATTTGTTAATAAAGCCACTTATTTATTTTAGCAAAGCCATAGGTTTAGCCAGACTTCGGTTTTATAGGTTTAATGTAATTCCAGCATCATTTATTGTAATCTAGCTCTTAAAGTTTTTGACCTTAAGAGTCTTGAGAAGAAATAATGTAGGAAATATATTAGACATATAAAAAGTGGAGGTCAAATTTTCAATGGAAATTTAACAGGAAAGTGTAAGTTGGAAGCAGATTTCAACTTTGGTCTCAAATTAATTTTAGTCTGAGAGAGTTTCTAGCGTCACAAAACTATTGATTTGGCTAAAATGTTAAACTCTAGGCAGGCAGTCAGACTTCCTAATCCTTTAGGTTTCCTCCCTTGAATAGGAGAAAAAAAAATCAGGGGACTTGGTAAGGCTGCTCTAGAGAATAATTTTAAATTAGTGTAACTTTGAAGTGGAACGCCTGTTGATCCTACTAAATCTCTGCTAGAGGAGAATAGCCGCCACCTAATTGCTGAGGTTGAAAGTGTTATGCAGCCCAAAGGCCATTCATTGAAATGGCTTTAGAAAATCTGCTCTCCTACCATTAGGGCTCCTTTTTGGCAGCAAAATACTTGGATCACACCCATCATGAATTCCAACCTGCCCCGTTATAGCGGTTCCTTTGAATCCATCAGATGGAGAAAGTTGCACATCTAAGGAGTCTCAGAGGTCAGTCGGTCCACCGAGCTTCTCTCAGGAATCCATTCACAGGTTCAGAGAACCCAACAATTTCCTCACCTCAGAGCTAAAACAATCTAAGGTTTTCCAACATGGTTGCAGACATGAAACCACATTAATTTGATTTTATGGTTTTTAAAATCTCCCTCAGACATCCAGGATGGCTCCTGTTCAGTTAGGAAGGTGTAAATTAGCTCTTGAAGAGGCCTTCGCACGAGCCTTGTGGGCTGGCAGTGCTGGCTGTGCGCTCAGCCACGCAGGCCTGCTGACTGCATTCCCCAAGGAATACTCTCTAGTCGCCGATGTGTACACCACAAGGCTGATTGGTCTGTTTATAGTGAGAAATGTTCCGGGTGGACGTTGGACACTTGAAAGCTGGCAAGTACTTTCACTACACATAGGTTGCTTGGTAGGTAAAGAACAAGTGTCATGAGAATCAGGATGACACAAGATTTTGTTTTTTTTCCAGGTGATGGGGTGACTGCCTCTCAATGGAGGGTTTTCCTCTTTAGTCCTTAGACTTATTCCGTTTTATAATTCAGCTCTTTCCTTCCTTGACAGGGCTGAATAAACCTTGACAAATTCTTTCTCTTTCGTTAAAGAGTTAGTTCACACATGCTTTCTTTAGGTACATTGATGCCACTGATCACTGGAAATTTTGTGTACGTTTCATCAAGACTGAATTATTCTTTCCAGCTCCCCTTCTTTTGTTTTTGATATGGAAGATAGGAGCCTGCAGATATCAGATGTCATTTGCCATGTGTTGCTTTAAACCAGTTTAACCGTTGGGATTCAGAGGTTCCTAACTCACTCTCCATATACTAATTACAGCATATGTTTGCAATTTCTAATTAAAGTGAATTACAGTATATTTGTTTTGAGAATTTCACAACACAATTGGCAATAATAAAATACTAAAAACAGGTTAGAAAACGTCTGTCTTATATAATTGCAAAATGATTGTAAAACTTTTCATTTGGGAAACTCAAAAGGGATATTGAAACTTTGAAAAGGTATAATCAAAGAGACTATCACATTCATTATAGCAAAATAGGGAAACAAAATGAGTCAAAACATAGATGAGGAAAACTATAAAACATCCTTAAAATCACAAAAGTGGACTTGATTAAGTGAAAATGTACACACACACACACACACACACACACACATCTGTATATATATTTTTTCTGAAACTTTTGAGAAGAGTTGCACACATTATGCCTGTTTACTTGATAATAATTCATAAGAACAAGAATATTCTCATATGGATCCACAGTATAGACAAATTTAGGACATTTAATGTTGATATAGCACTTTAATATACAATTCACATTCCAGTTTTGTCAATTATCCCAAAAATGTCCTTCACAGAAAGTTTTTCCCCCAGTATAATATGCCACCTTGAATCACATGTGGTTTTTAGTTGTCACATTCCTTTAGTTTTCTTTCTTTGCTTTTGTGTCATTGCTGTATTTTGAAGACTACAGGCCAGTAATTCTAAAGAATGCCTCTTAATTTTGGATTTCTGTGATGTTTCCTCATGATTAGATTCAGAGTATACTCTTTTTTTGAGGGGGAGAGGCGACTGATATGTAAGATAGATTTTTTAAACAAGTGCTAGGGTAATGGGATCTATATGTGGAAAAACATACCATGCACCAGGATAAATTCTAAGTTTATTAGAGATTTGTTATAATAAATGAAGCCATTAATTATCAGACAAAGACATGGATGTGTTTCTCTGTATGCTAGGAAAAAACTTCCTATAATTCAAAATCCATAAGCAATATGAGTTGATAAGCATATAAGAAAAAAATCATTTTTATGCCTTCCCTCCAATTAACATTCATACATACAAGAAAAATGGCAAGCTGACAAAATATTTGCAACTTCTATCACAGATAAGGATTAATATCCTATTATTTAAAGGGCTTCAAAAATAAAAAAGACCACAATCTTATAGAAAAATAAATGGGAGATACTGACAACTCAGAGCAAAAGAAATTCAAATAGCCTTTAGAAATGTGAAAAGGTGTTCAATCTTGTTTCTAATAAGAGAAATGTAAATTAAAACTACACTGAGATACAACTTCTCAGCTATCACACTGGCAAAATTAAAAAGTTGTACACTGAACACTCCCAGTTAGTTTGTGAAGAAAGAAGTCCTCTTAGGCATTACTAGTAGGAATGCAAACTGTTACAGGATTTTGACAATATTTTAAAAAGTTGCATATGCATCTATCCTTCTGTCAAGCAATCCCACTTCTAGGAATCTATCCCAAAGACACAATTTAACCCCAAAATTATGCTCCCAAGTTATGCACAAGACCATTTATTGAAGCAGTATTTGCAGTAGCAAAAGGCTGGAAAAAACCCATGTGTCCATCAATAGAGGACTGTTTGAATAAATTATGGTATAGCTACCCAATGGAGTACTATGTGGCTGTGAAAAAAATGAATATTATGTTACTATAAAAACAAATTAAAAATGAGGAGTCATATGTAACTGTAATAATAAATTAAAGTAAATGAATATGTCTATGTATTTTCACAAAGTGATCACCAGGATATATTGTTAATATATTATAAAGTGAAAAAAGTAAAGTGGAGAAAAGTGATCAAAGAAAATGGATATATACCGGGGTGCCAAAAAAAACCAGTATACGCAGTTTCAGAGATGTTATCAATGCTCAAGCAGTAGTTCGCCGGAATCAGAAGTGTCTGGACTCTGATGGTAACCACTCTGAGCACCTCTTGTAATTGCAGAAGTCAATTATCGGTATATATTGACTATTGAGTATTACAATTAATACAGTTTTTTCCTTTCTTAAAATATGTATACATTTTTTTGGCACCCTCTGTAAATATTTGCATGGTATCTTTTTCCACATGCATGTCCTCTTATCCTGACACCACTTGTTTAAAAATCTATCTTATATATAACACATACATATATTTTCTAATATTGAGTAATAGAATAATATGCTACAACTAAAAAAAAAACCATGTAAAATATGTCTTGATTTGTAGATTTAACTTTGGAACCATGTACATATTTTATATAGCTATAAAATAAAATAAAACTTAAAAAGAAATTGCTAAAATATCAAATAAAAAATGAAACAAATGAATCCAACTGAGTTTGTGACATAACTGCATAAAGATCTCTTCTAGGAGACTTTGTTTTATTCTGGTTTTCTTTGCTTATTTTTAAATATTTTTATTAAAAATATAGCTGACACACAATATTATATTAGTTTCGGGGGTACGCAATATTTATTCAACATTTATATACCTAAAGACGTGATCATAAGTCCAGCAACCATTTGACATCATACTATGCTATCACAATATTATTGACTTTATTGTACATTACACTTAATCCCTTACCTTTTTACAGACACATCCCCAAACCCCCTCCTACCTGGCAAACAACAAAATGTTTTCTGTATCTATGAGTTTGTTTCTGTTTTGTTAATTTTCTTCTTAAATTCCACATATAAGCGATATCACATTGCATGTGTCTTTCTCTGCTTTCTCTGACTGACACTCAGCACAATACCCTTTAGGTCCATCCATGCCATCACAGATGGCAAGAACACATTCTCTTCCATAGCCAAGCAATATTCCATTGTATGTATGTACCACCTTCTCCTCATTGATTCTTCCATCGACAGACACCCAGGCTGCCTCCATATCTTAGCCATTGTAAACAATGCTGCAATGAACATATGAATGCACACAGCCCCTCAAAGTAACATTTTGGGTTTCTTCGGATAAATACCTGAAAGTGGGATAACTGGGTCCTTCATTGTCTCTTTGTATAGCCTTTGTTTTAAAATGTATTTTGTCTGGCATAAGTATTGCTACCCAAGATTTTTTTTTTTTTTTTTTTTTTTCTGTTTCAATTGGATGTTTTCTGCTTCCTTGTCTTGCAACTTGCTGATTCAATCCTCTGCTTCATTTAGTCTGCTGATGATTCCTTCTAGGGCATTTTTCATTTCAGTTATTATATTCTTCAGTTCTGACTGGTTCTTTTCTATGGTTTCTGTATTCTTTTTTATGTTTGCTGTCTCTTTGTTGAAGTTCTCACTAAGTTCCTTGAGCATCCTTGTAACCATTGTTTTGAACTCTGTCTCTGGTAGGTTGCTTGCCTCCATTTCTTTTAGTTCTTTTTCTGGACTTTTCTCCTGTTCTTTCATTTGGGATGCATTTCTTTGTTTCCTAATTTTGACTGTTTCTCTATGTTTGTTTCTATGTATTAGGTAAATATTCTGTGTTTTCCAGCCTTGACCACATGGCTTTATGTACTAGGTGTCCTGTGGGGCCTGGTGGTAGAGTCTCTCTGGTCAACTGATCTGTGTGTTCCAGGAGAGTTCCTTGTGTTAGTGTGTGCTCTCCTGTTATAGTTGAGCCTTGATTGCTATTGGCACATCAATGGGTGATATTGACCCTCAGGCTGACTGGCTTTGGGGTTTGGCCACATCCACAGCTTAGGGGCTGCTGTGGGGAGGCTTATCCACTGAGTGGGATTCTCTCAGTGGGCTCTAGTGCCTGTTGAGACCACCCTTGAGTGTGCCGCTTGTGGGGCTAATTGGGTGGTGCTTTGCTGTGGTCTGAAGCCAACCTCCAAGTATGTTTGTCCTGGGTCTTCTTGGGCTCTGGTTCAGGTCCAGATCAGCCACTGCCTGTGACTGGCCAGGGCCTACCTAGTAGGAGCTACAAAGTGATCTGCAGTTGTTCGCTGCCTGTGCCAAACCTGGAGGCATGTGGGAGGAGCCATGCTGCGAACTGAGGACAGCTACCACGTGAGGTAACTCTGCAAAAAGCCAGGATACCCATCAGCCTGCTGCCACCTGCCAGCTCTCTTAATGTTCAGCCACTGATAAAGCCTCGTACAGTATGCAAGTTGGGTGAGGCAGGGTCTCAGGGAGTCACTAGAGTGGGAAGAGTTGTGGTTACCAGCTGAATGTAGACTCTGATTTTGTGGCAGTGCTGAGCCTGAAGCTACTCAGCAAAAATCTCAGAGCACACTGAGGCCAGTTGCCACCCACCTGAGGCCCATGGACTCTGATAGTTTTCTAAGAAAGAGTGCAATGTGGATGGGCTGGCTGTTTGTGGATAAAGTGCCTCAGGTGTTGAGGGAGATGGGTGGTGTGTGATCCCAGTGAGTCAGCAGGGTGGAGTAGCAGAGCTCACTAGACCAATCAGATTCAGATTTGGCTGTCATGGGGGCAGGCTCAACACTGAAAAGATGGCGTCTGCCTGCCAGCTTCATGGGAGAAGGACCTCACACAGGGAAGATGCCGACTGTCCTCTGGTACTCCCCCTGTAGCCACATACCTCAGTCTGCTCCCTTGTATGTCTCTAAAGCCTCCTGAGTTACCATCTCTCTGCCGGAGCCTCAGGTGAGTGTCTGTGAGTGAATGAGTCTGTGAGTGAGCCATTTAAGAGGATGTTTGGGTTTCCCACAGCCTTCTGTTTCTCCTGGATGGTCAGAATCCCCACTGTTTTTCACAGCCAGATATTGTGGGGGCTCATTTTCCCAGCATCTGTACTCTGGCCTGGGGAATCTTGTGTGGGGGGCTGTCCCTTCTTCGGGGGGAACTTCCATTGCCAAGGGATCCCTCCTGATTTTCAACTGCCATGGGAGGTTTGGGGCCCATTCCATGTCTCCACTCCTTCTATCAGTCTCGAAGTGGCAGCTTTTTTATATTTTCTTTTTTTTTTTTTTTTTTTTTTTTAAATTAAATTTATTGCGGTGACAATTGTCAGTAAAATTACATAGATTTCAGGTGTACAATTCTGCATCACATCATCTATAAATCCCATTGTGTGTTCTTCACCCAGATTCAGTTCTCCTTCCATCACCATATTATATTTTCAGTTATAGGACTTGTGTTTGGTTAGACTCCAAATGGTTCTCCAGGTTGATTGTTCTATACTTAAGTTGTCATTTTAATATGTTCATGGAAGGATGCAGGCGCAGTGTTTATCTATTCTGCCATCTTGTATCTCTCAGCTTTTTCCAAGACTTTAAAACCCTCGTGGCACATGCCGTAAGGACAAAAAGATCTGTACAAAATTTAAGCTGTTGATAGTCACTATTATTATTGATAATAATAGTGGTATTGTTGTTATTCTGAAACTATTTTGTATGTATGTTATAGGACAAAGAGAATTAATAATTATGTAAATGTTTATAGTTAACCAGGCTTTTTAGCTTTAGAGAAAAGTCATACAAATATAAAAAAGATCACAAATATAAAATGAAAGAAGTTAGGTAAAAACTTATTATCCTAAATTTGAATTTAAAATATCAGTATAAATTCATGGTATTTTCTTTTAAAAATATTTTCTAGCTTTGTATTTTGAGAGTTTCTAGAAAAAAGTGACCAATCCAGTAGTACTGAGCACCCCTAACACCCACATATTGGGTTCTAAAAACCATTTCCCAGTGAAACGATGAAGGGTTCCTTAGAGAAATGTCTGACTTCAGCTCTCCAGTAAAAAATATCCTAGATAAGCCATGAACATCTTATTATAACATAAAGGAATAAGTTTATTAGAGACTATGGAATCATGACAGAAGAACTCAGGAGCCAATTTGAAGGAATTCTTCTTAGTTAAAAATGAGACAATTTGAGCATCAATAAGCAATGGACTAATGACTGCAATACATTGAAATATACAAAATACTTTTAAATTCATGAGTGCATAATGGTACATAAAAATAAAAAAAACATAAAAATGCTTTTGAGGATGCTAGGGAAATAACTCATTCCTTTGAAAATTGATAGAGGGAAAGAGTCAAGCATTCTATTTGTTTTGTGCAATGTGTACTTTAGGCCAATCAAATAGTTGATGAAGAACCATTCTCTTTAAAGAAAATGAAGAAAGATTGAGAATATCTTCATTTTCCAGCCACCAATAAAACAATTCAGGCAATGATCTGCAATGGCTTGTTAACATCACAAAAAATGCGACAACCAGATATAACATGATTCCTGATGCCTGTATTTAACCACTCATTAAATACTTTTGTCAAAAAAAATAAAATAAAATAAACCTGAATGTAATCAAACTGCTAGACCTAACTAATAGTTTACAGGAAGAAATAGGGCAAGAGGGACATGTTAAATGATACCATGGGGATACAACCAGCAAAATTCAGAATATGAGAAATGATTCAGAGAAAAAAGATCCTGGTTTCTTCAACAACAAGTCGAAAGAGAGAGAAAGAAAGAGAGAGAGAGAGAGAGAGAGAGCCATAGATTGAGATATGAGGACTATCAGTGGCAATATATTATGGACCTAAATTTGAAGAAATAATAAAACAATATTATGAGAGAATTAGGGAAATTTGGTTACTGACTGGATATTTGATGATATTAAGGAATTATTAAAAAGTTTTTATATATGTTAATGACTGTGTTGAAAAAAGAGCTCTTACCTTTTAAAGACACAGACTGAAATATTTACAGATGAGATGATATGATGTCTGGGATTTGCCTTTAGGAAACCAGTGTTGGAGTGGAGTGGGTGAGTTAAGGTGAAATATGATTGGCCATAAGTTGATAATTGTTTAGACAGGTGATGGGTGAAAGTTGATAATTGTTTAGACAAGGTGATGGGTAAAAGGTTCATTATATTAGTCTCTCTATTTTCGTATATGTTTGACATTTTCCAAAACAAGAAATAGGAGGAAGAAGAGGAGGCGGAGGAGAAGGAGGAGGAGGAGAAGAAGAGGAAGAAGAAAAAGAGGAAGAAGAGGAAGAGGAAAAAAAGAACTTAGAGATAAGACTTTCTCTCACCCACAGTTATGGTGAAACTATGAAGTAAACTAGCCTTTTTTATGAAATCCTCATACATTGTTGGTGGGATTATAAATTGGTGCAGCCACTGTGGAAAAAAACAGTATGGTGGTTTCTCCAAAAATTAATAGTAGAACTACCATATGATCCAGCAATTCCTCTTCTGGGTTTTTATCAAAAAATATGAAAACACAAATTCAAAAAGATATATGTACCTCAATGTTCACTGCAGCATTATTTCCAATAGCCAAGATATAGAAACAACCCACGTGTCCATCAGTTGTTGAATGGGTAAAGAAGGTATATACTTACTACTCAGCCATAAAAAAAGACGAAATACTGCCATTTGTGACAACATAGATGGATCTTGAGATATCATGCTAAGTGAAATAAGTCAGATGGAAAAGAACAAAAATCACATGATTTCACTCATGTGGAATATGAAACAAAAAAAAATAGGCAAACAAATTAAACAAAACAAAAACAAACATATGGATACAGACAACAGGTTGGTAGTTACCAGAGGGAAATGGGGGGAAGAGGAAGGACAAATGGATAAAGGGGTTAAATACATGGTAACTGATAGAAACTAGATTTTGGTAATGAGTGTGCTATAGAGTATACAGATATCAAATTATAATGTTGTACTCCTGAAATTTACATAATTTTAATAACCAATGTTACCTGCATAAAAAAACAAATATGACCTTTTCTTCATTAAATGGGAAGCTTAACTGTTGTTTTGGAATTTTCAGAGTACTGTGAAGAGGGTAGGTGTATCCTGTAAGAATTACCATGGGCCTTCTTGGAAGTGTTATGTGCTCTTGGTGACTTCCAGCTTAAATGTGTCCCCTCTAGAACACCGAGAGGGACCCTCATGATTTCAGTTCCAAGGTTAGCTCTTACAACTTGCTCTCAGACGACTGTATCATAGAGTGCTTTGAGTAACTCAGCTGTGCCTTGTCTGAACTCAGCATGTGAAGTATGTGTAGCTCTCTTTGCTTCCGTTCCAGAAGTATTTCTGACGCCCCTCTGTGTAGTCTGTCAGTGGCTGATCAGGTGCTGAATGGGGGTCAGGTGGACCCCTTACCAGGAGCTATGCTGAGAACTCCATCTCATTTTGCTGAGTGAGGCTGTCGACTGGAATTGGTTTCCTGAAGGGAAAAGTATATTTCCCGTTACCATTGCCAGAGCCAGTCGTTCCCACCAGTGGTATTTTAATTGCATACCAAGTAGCTGTCTGCATATTTTGTTGCCCAACATGTCTAAATTTGTCTCAAAGTGATTCCAGTGCATTTTCTTTTTCAGCAATGGAATGGGGTATTTTAATGGAGGATCTGTTGCACAGACATATATCAGGGTGAAGTTCCTAACTGTCTGGAACTGATAAAACAACTCTAATTTATTTTGACTTCAAAAATTAAATTTCTTGAAATGGTACAGTCCCTTCTTTGACACATTTGGAGTTAATATTAAGATTACAAGAGATATAAATCATTGCTATGGTACAGTTGAGAAAATTTGTCAACTTTAGACTATTTCTGATTTGACTATATGGTCTAGAAATAAAGCTGGGTATGTTGATCTCACCCCATTTTATTACCTGTTCCCATGGGTAGCTGAGGGTATATTCCCACAGATGGAGGCTCTCAAAATGTCTTCAGGGCCTGACTTGACTTGAGAAATAAGGCTTAAAGCTACTGAATTATCTTTGGGTTAGCAAGTGGGGGACTAGTTTAGAAGCAGAATCCAGACCCATTCCACACTCTCCCTGGTTGAATTTGTTGATGTTGGCCTGTGCCTATCACTGACTTTCTCATATGTTTACAGCTCCCCGGCCCCTTACCCCCGCCTCTCCACCGCCCCCCCAGCCCCACCAAGGAAAATGTGTCCAGAAAGTACCAATGTAGAATGGAGGACAATGGCCTAACCTAAGTGTGTGGGTGGTCACTTGTCAAGACCTGTGTCTTGATTTGGGGTCAGAGTTGAGTCTACTGAAGTGTCTGGAACACCATTCTTAGTCTATATTATTTCTGGATTTTCTTCCTTAGATGGATCATTTCAATTTGGGGAAGGAAGAAGTAAAAAGAAATCTTCATTTAATTTTAAACATTGTGTTCTTATGATGGGGAAACCATATTGTCAAGATGCTTAATATCTGATTTTTTTAAAGCAGAGTTTAATGGCTAAAAGTAATTAAACTGATAGAAGTTCAAAAACATTCATTTAGTTCACAAATATTGTGGAGGTTTTAACACTTTCTAACGCTGGGCCAAGTGTGGGGAAACTGAGGAATACGTGGTTTCTCTCTTCAAAGAGTGCTTAGTTATAGAACTGGAACTTTGATGTTCATGGATTTGATATTAGAGATTTAGAGTCTCCTCAAATTATCCTCAAGGTCTAACATAGAGACATTTAGAATTTTGATCAGGGGATTGGGGTCATTGAACCAGTAATTGTGTTCAGCAGCCTCCCTCTATCCTATCCCTCCCTCCACAACAGTCCTTTCAGAACTATTTTTTGTTGTTATCTACTCCAGTAGCAATTTTCTAGTGGAAACTATAGGTTTTGTGATATTGAGGGATTTGCTGATACATGAAGATTTTAGGAATTCTAAGCCATGAAGCAAGGGCACCGTGGGAACTGGCAGAGAACACTAACCCCACCTAGACAGGTCAGAGAAGGCTCCATGGAAGTTAAAACGCCTGAGCTGAGCCCTAGAAAACTGGCAGGAATGGGCCAGGGAAACACACAGTAGGCAGTCACTGAACATCTGGAATGAATCTTACATTCTGTGCAGAGGAAACAGCACAATTGGATGGCAGGAGGGACAGCATGGCATGTTTTTTGAGGAAAGTGAGTAGTTTGGCCCTACAACATTTGACAAATGTTTGTTTATTGAGCATCTACTACACGCAAGGCTCTGTTGTAGGGCTTGGGAATATGGCAGTGAACAAAATTGATAAGCCCCTGTTTTTTACAGAACTTGGAGAGGATAACAATGAAACAATCAATAAATAGTTAACAAGATAATTGCATTCAGATGTAACTGCAAGCGGCTGTACCAGAGTAATGAGGAGTCAGGCTAATAAATTTACTTCTCCCAGGACTTTTACATTAAAAAGGATAATTATGTATTCATAGGATTGAATGTCTAATTATGATATTTTAGAGGAAGTTTTATGTTATGTCAGAAGAGTCCTTTTAACTAACTCTTAAATCATGAAAGATGAGATTGGTCTTGCCCATGGGAATGAGTGGGGGGATAGGTGGGTGATAAGGAAAATGAAGGGAGAAAATAAAGCTATTAAGGAAAGAAAGAGGTGGGAGAGAGAAAGTGTGAGTAAAAAGACCAAGGTGCACATTATGAAGTGGATTACTAATAATTGCTGACATTTTTTGAGTGCTTATCATTGGTCAGGCCTTGTGCTAAGTAATTTGGATACATTAACTCATTTTATCTTTCCCATAATCCTTGGAGCTAGTTACCATTTTATACATGAGGAAACTGAGGCAGAGAAAGTTTTAATGACTTGTCCAAGGGCTTGTAGCCAGAGGTGAGACTCAAATCCAGACATGTTGTCTCCACAGTCCAAACTCCTAACCATGAGTTTTGCTGCTGCCAATGGCCTTGGATGGCATAGTGGCTTCCTTGCCCTTAATTCATTTACTGTACACAGGACTGGGAGATTCATCTTTGGAGTTCTGCAGCCAGCTCAAACTTGTGATTTCACAAAAACAGTTTTAGCCTTTCTAGTGTCATAGCTTTGGGCTCAATTCTCTTTTGCCTCCTAGCGATGTTAGGCAGGTAGACTGAAGATCAAGGGAGAAAGTCTTCTACGAGATGCTATCAGAATCTCTGTTTTGCTGTCCCAGAGAAAAAGTTCTCACTGGGATGCACATGGTCTCTAATTTATTTCTCAGCCCATACCTGGACCACTGGAATGGCCTGTGAAAACCCTTGTGCTTAGAGTCACGGAACTGAAGCCTGGGAAGGAAAAATGTGGAGTTTACTCAGTGATGTCATGATAATGAGAATCTGGAGACAAATTCTAATGACCTTCGAGAAAGGTGATTTCACAGCCTTCTTGGGTCATTCATTCCCATGTCTAAACACCTCATGATCAGTATATTCTTTTCTTCTCTAAGTCTTATACTTACTGTGGCTTCATTGTACATAAAAAATTACCTGTTCCCATCCTTGATGTACTTGAACTCTTTCCAGAATTTTTAATTATTTAGGCTAAATACTCACCTTCTCTCTAATACAGAGCTTTTTCCCAGACTCTCTATGGGAATTTTATACGTTTCCCTCAAGCCTGAGCAGAATGTTTTGGGGTGGATTATGGGATGGGCATAAATTTTCTTTGATTGTCTTGTCCAATTTACAAAATATTTTTGGAATTGTAATTTGATATTTGTATATTAATTATTGCAAAGTTGCTTTTTTTGTATGGTAATTAACATTGATTTGAGTGATGGGAGACAACAAAAACCATAATTGCATTATTACTATGATACTACACTGGAGACAGGGTTGGGTTTTGGTAGCAGAGTTCCAAGTCCTGACTCCATTGCGCAGTGGCCACTGTTTGACCAATATCTTAAATATTCCACACCTCAGCTTACTCAGCTGAAAATGAGAGGTTTGAAATAAATAAATGGCTTTTAAGTTATTTACAGTTTTAAAAGTCAAGGATTCTAGACTCTTAGAAACAAAGAGTAGGATGTTGGTTCCCAGGGAGTAGGGGGGAGAAAAAAGGAAGTTGTGAGTATAGAGTTTCAGTTTTGCACTATAAAAAAGTACTAGAGATCTTTTGCACAACAACATGAATATAGTTAATACTACTGTACTATAGACTTAAAAATAGTTAAAATGGTTAAATTAAGGTACATTTTTATTTTTTATTTTTACCACAGTTAAGTCAGGGACTCTAGTGGACTTTCGTGTTTTGTATTTCAGTTTGAATGTTCTTTAAAAAATAAGTACACTAAAATTGTAAGTCATATTTATCTTGAAGTCTACTTGAACTTGAACTCTCAGACACATCTGACTGATTCCTTACTCCAGAACACACACACACACACACACACACACACACACACACACTCACACACACTCTCTGGGGAGTCTCTGTAGAATAATCCCTTTTGAGTGTACTTCAATGGTGAGGAGGTTGTCACAGTGTTCCTGAAATGAAGATTGGTTGGCTGGATTCATTTATCTTCAAGAACTTTTCCTTCATGATGGGCCTGGAAAATTTTAGAATTTATCTCCAACATGGAAAATATTATCCTGCAAAAGTCTTCCTCAAAGCTTGTCCTCAAAGCCAGAGTTGGCAAAGGCTTACATTTGGTTTCTGAACAAAGAGAACTAAAGTGATTGCTGCTTCTGTTCACAGTGTGTGCCTGAAGGAGGTCCTCCACGTTGCTTTTTCAACACTTTGTTGGATCCCCTGTGTCGACATGGTTACTTGGAGGAGAGCTGAGCTGCTCTGTGAACATCAGAGCAGCAAAATCTAGTGGGGGTGGAGGGGACTTCGAGGTGGGCTGAATTGAATGCTGTGAACCGGAGCAGATGTTGCTTCCTTCCCAGCAATTTCCACCCCACCCCTTTCCCTAAACTGTCTTTATTTATTTATTTGGTGCCAGCAACATTTCTCCATTGTGTGTGTTGATAAAGAATACATTAGTGCTGCTGAAGCTCCAGAAAGTTTTAGATGGGAAAATCTGAACATTTTTCTACTGAGCATTTAGAAAATCAAGACCACTGCTTGCCAAAAAGAAAATGGAGATTTCACAAAAGGACAAGTGCTCTTAGCAAAGGTGACCTTCGTTGGGCCACTTTGCCTGTTGGGGTGTTGCTGTCCCTGCTTTATCTCCTGTAGATTGTGGAAAGCTGGGGACTAACTCAAGGCACAAATTGACTCCACGTGTTTCCCTCATGGTGAACTCTTGCTTTCTGATCACTTCAGGACAGAAGACAGGCAGTGCTTGGTGGGCATGTGGCTTTGTGCTGTTGGTGGGGGTGGATGGGGGTGGTTGAGGGTGTGGTGGGATGGATTTTCCAGCTGAAGCCAATAAAATCCACCTTGGAAAAATTCTTCACAAAGTCAGACGATGGTTTGACAGTCCCAAAATGCTCACACAATTCCTGAATCTGTGCAGTCCTTTAAAACAAGTTTCATGGGGGGAAAAAATACACAATGGTTCTGAATTCCTCTTCCCACCCCCACCCCATGTCTGCCTGTAGGCACATGATCACAAGAGCTCACTCCTCAGTGATGTTAATTCATTAATCATTGCAAATACCCCTGTTCACATGTCTCTGAAGTTGGCCACAAACTTTCTTTATTCTTGATAGAACTGTGTTTAGTTTCATCCGTATTGATTTTATCTGGGTGAAGAACAGGGTCCCCGGTAAATGTGTTCAGGTGCTACTATCAGCCCCTGAGGTTTTCAAATTTGATTTGTGGCTAAGAAAACATCCAGGTTTTTCTACTTTACTTGGTCTGGATCATCTTTCAAGTTAGTACTACTGTACACCTTGTAACTTGTAGAGGTATGGATGCTGAGTTGCTACCTTAAAAATGTTTTTCCCTTTCTTTTGAATGTCACAATAAATGGTGTTCTCACTTCTTTAGAAACTTGTAAATTAATGCGTATTGCAGCATTGTCCATATTAGCCAAAAGGTAGAAACAACCCAAGTATCCATCAATGGATGGATAAACAAAATGCAGTTTATACATCAGATGAAATATTATTCAGGCATAAAAAGGAATGAAGTACTGAGACATAGTACAATTCAGATGAACCTTAAAAACATTACACTAAGTGAAAGAAACGAGGCATGAAGAGATACATATTGTATGATTCTTTTTATATGTTAAATCTAGAATAGGGAAATCTATAAAGTCAGAAAGCAGATGGGGGAAGGGAAAATGCTATAGGTGTCCTGGGGTGATAAAAAATTTTGAAACTAGAAAGAGGTGGTGGTTGCATAATACTGTAAATACACTAACTGCCACTGAACTGTATACTTTAAAATGGTTGATAGTATGTTATATGGATTTCACCTCAACAGAATTTTTTTTTAAAAAAGAGAAGTATCATTTGTTTCATTTTCATATTTTTGTTCGGATGTTTACTTCTACTTCTGTGCCATTCCAGAGAGGCTCATCCTTCGCGTTCTTTCTAAATGACACATTTCAGGCCCTTGGACTAAGCATAGTTGCTATTTAACTCATTTCCTTATCTTCTCTCCCAGAATTTTATACATTCATAGTATCTCCCAATTTGCCTCATTTTTAAAGTGGAGTGGCAAATGCATTCTTTTTAAGAGTTTGTACATCTGTGTTCAGGGCTAGCCCTGACTGCAAGAGAGGAGAACTCTGGAAAATTGGTGAGTTGTCTGGAACTGGCAACTTGAGATAAATAATCTGTTAGCTTTTCAAAATGTAGTTTTTTGTTTTAACTGAACACCTACTTTGCTTCTATTTTTTTATTCAATTTCCTTGGCTGGTTTCCTTGGTGGAATGTTTAAATAAAGAGTTTTCTCCTGCCTAGTTCTCTGTTGGAGCTCTCTATCAGAGTAATGGGCGATGCTAAAGTGAGCCTATTTGGAAAAGTAACACACTGTCAATCATGCTGTCACTGGACAATGGTAATTCATATTCTGGGATGAGAGTAGCTCATTCAGAGGAGAATATGACTGGGAGGAGGTCGCAGAGGAGGATGGAGAGAATGTATAGAAGGCAGGTAGAGGAGTCAACTAGAACCCATTAGAATCAGAGGAAAAGGAACGAGAGTGGGCTTTTAGAGTACTAGGGAACCTGCAAGCATTATGAGGCAAGACGTGTAATAGGGTCACTGCCCCCACCCCTTTCCACTTATGGTGCTACAAGAACTTCTAGACAGAATGGTTTGGTGGTTTTGCTCTTCCTTCACATCGCTTAGTCATAAGATATAAAGAGTCATTTCCTTCTAAAACCAAAGATAACCTTCATGTTGAATAAGCTTAGTATTGAGTTGGGGACCAGGATGACCAACCGAGCTCAAGCTGAGGCACTAAGGGATTCAAATTCCATATACTGAGGGTGAAAGTCAGTCTTCTTGTTCATAAAGAAACGACTGTAGCAGCTTTTTAGAAAAGCTCTCTGCACGTCAAATAACTTAAGCCAATATTCAGATGAACTAAGTGAAAATTAATTAGGAAAACACACATAGAAGTTTATCTGGAAGCACGTGGGTTTTAAAATGACTAGATTGATTAGCAAAAAAGTTTGAGGAATTTTAGCAAAATGCTTCTTGCATTGAATTTGTAGACATAGAAATTCTTAGATAAGAAGTCAGATTATTCAGAAGGTTCTGAAACCAGACCAGATCACTCATTGTTTACAAGTACTACTTGTTCTCGGTATTCCAACAGGTGGTCCTTTTTATAAACATTTCAGAATGAAGCCAAGAGGGACAATTCTTAAAAGAATTAGGTTTTCAAGTAAGAACATTGTTGTTTTTAGAGTAAAATATAAAATAAAGGTAGCAGAAGAGTCATTTGATTTATTCTTTTATGAGAGCTTCATTATTTCTCCCAACTATACTCTCAGAGTGCAGAAAGAAATACCCCTAGTCACAGCTGATTGGATCAGGTGTGGGCATGTGACTCAAAATGGACCAATCAGATTTTATCACCTGGAGGACTACGGAACTGGGACATAGAGAATGTATTGCTTCACTCCAAATATCTGGTGAGTCATGTTGGATTGGAGGATGCAGTTGCCGTTGGTGAGTGGATGATTAAATTGAGAAGCTGGCTTGAGGAGAGGAGAGAATTAAATATAGGTGCAGAGAAACAGCACTAAGAGAGTACTTGGTGAAAAGAGAGGGAGGGCAAAGGTGCCTGGTGACTTTCCAGTTTCCCTAAGGCCTGCTTCTGGTTCCTCTATTTGGCTCCCTTGAGATTCCCTTGTGTTCTCACAATAAACTCTTTTCATTCATGCTAGCTTGAGAGGGTTTCAGTTTCTCACAACCCCTAAATGATCCCCAAATAATTCAGTCCTTTGCCTGTTCCCCAGAGCCAGCCCCTCTAGGGCAAAGAGTGATTTCCTCCATATTAAAAGCTTTTCAAGGATGGGGATTCCAACTCTCATAAAAGCCTATTGCAGTATTTAGAAACCTTTAATTAAAGTCTTTCTTATTCCACACCAAACTTTTACAGAAAGGAGAGCCTATATTTTTGTTTCTTTTTGTCCAATGAGATAGGTAACAGTTTCATTTCTTACTCAAAGTAGACTTTAGATCTTGATTAGTATTTCCCAAACTTGCTTCTTTCTAAGAATCTCCCAGGAGGTATGCGTTAAAAATTCAGATTCCCTGTCGCTTTCTCTGGGTCTGATCCAGGAGGTCTAGGGTGGAGCTAGGAATCTGTATTTTTAACAAGCATCTCTAGTGATTCCTATAATCAGGGAAGTTGAGAAACATTGTATTTAAAGATAGTTAATAAGTTACCCCTTTTGATTTACTGTCTCCCAAAAATTTCCTCACCTCTAATTGCCCCACCTATGTCTACAAGTTTAAACTCTTCATTCTGTTCAAGGCTCAGAACAAATGCCAATGTCTTCATAATCCCACAGCTACAGAAAATCTCTTCCTCCATTTTGAGTATAGGAAGACAATTCCTGAGCTGTGCTTGGTGCACTACAATCTCTCCTTGACCTTTATCTGTGGCGTTTTTGTGGAATTTGTTCTGCTATACCATGATGGTTATTCAGTTACCTGTTGACTATCCCCTGTCAGACTGTACACCCATTCACTCTGGAATTCTTTGGAGCACCCAGCAGAGGGCTCTGTAGAAAGTAGACTCATGTTGTCAGTGTGTAGGGACTGATGAACACCTTCTTCCTTGGAAGCCATCCAGCAGTAGCTCAGGGGTTACAGTGGAGCCCCTTTGCTGGGGATGTTTACTGAATTCTCTAAGGTCAAGTCCAAAGAAGGCTCACTTCTTAATGTGAGTCTCTGCTACTCTACCCCATGAAAGAGGCTCAACAGTTTGCAGGCATTTATCAAGAAAACGTATCAGACATGGGGGAAGGAGCTGATTTGGGGGAAAAGAAGAATTTCTTGAGTGGCAATGATATCTTTCTCCTCTCTTGGCCTTGTGTAAGAGGGAGCATTTGAGTTGTTCCTTCCATTGTCCACAAGATTTGGGTGCTCAGACTATTCTTCTCTCCATAGTTAGGAATAGAAAATAGTCTCTTCTCTGAAAGTTGCTGTGCCCCTAATTCCAAAGCCATTAGAATGTGTAACACTGCTTGTGAGGAAAAGGAGCAGGAGCAAGATGGTGGAAATGAGAGGGAACTCTGGGATCAGATAGGGGGCAGTCTGTTTGATTTGACAAGGAAATGTGGGAGTTTCCTGTGGTCAAATGGAGACTTCGAAGGGGGATTGGACTTAAGGGGGATAAGGCTTAATTTCGGTAGGAGCCTTGAGGAATGGTGTCCGCTTGGGTGAGGGGACCTAAGGCACAAAACGTTATGAATTAGGCCACCCATTTTGGTGAATGAGGGTAGGGAGCAAGGGGCAGAGGCTCAGAGCCTCAGCAGATTTCTCACCTGTGCAGGCACTATTCAGGGAGAGGTCACTTAGGGCCTTCTGAAAAACAACAAATGCAACCCCATGAGACAAGCAGCATTTGGATGCCTGACATAGGGAGAGAAACAGTGACAAAGGACAGGAAAAGGACAGTGAACTTGCTACCCATGACTTATGGCTGCTGAAGCAAGAAGATGTCAAATCTTACCCAATGCCCACTCCTGAAGCTTTTGTAGTGAGCACATGCTGGGGTAAAATAGGAGAATGAGACAAGGAGAGTGAAAGAGAAGAGTAGGGGGGCAGACAACCCCAGAGCTCCCCAACCTGACAAGCTTGAACCAATAGTTCAGCTAGAACTGGAGAGAAAGGAAAGCTTTACACAGGATATGACATGGTTTTAATGCCCAAACATGATGGAAAAATAACGGAACCAGAATTGAGATTTTGTTAAGGGAGGTGGCTACTCAGCAGAAGGGAGATTTTGAAAGGAGAAATTTGTAGCCATTATTTAGAAAGTTTAAATGATTCAATGCTTATACTTTTTAGTCCAGCCAATTACATATGCAATGAATAGATTTTCTATTAAATTTCATTCTCTCATTTTTCAAATATGGACCCCAGACCAACCTCTGTACTTGAATAAGGGTATGACCAGTACTGTAATAATGAAAGATTATTTGCGAACTCTTGCACAATAATACCATTTTGCCTTTCTGACAAGAATATTATAAAGGTGATATATAGATACACTGATCCATTATCATGCCAGGTCTTTTCTTTCTTCATTTGGAATCTTCTCCTTTTATTTTGTGTGTGTGTGTGTGTGTTTACAGTTTTATTGAGATCTAATCAACATACACTAAATTACATACACTGAGTATGTATAATTTTATAAGGTTCAGCATATGAATACTATAGTGAAACCATAAAGACAATGAAGATAATGAACATATCTATTACTCCCAAAAGTTTCCTTTTGCCTTTTTATTGCCTTTAATGGGAATGCTTCCCATTTCTACTTTCTTCAGGCACCATGGCTCCCACACAGGCAAGCACTGAACTGCTCTATGTCATTTTTAGATTACTTTGCATTTTCTAGAATTTTGTGTACATGGAATTATTCGATATGTATTTCTTTTCTCCTCTCGCTTAGCACAATTATTTTGCAACTTATCCATGCTGTAATGTGTATTAATTAATTAATTTATTTATTTATTTATTGAGTAGTATTTCATTATATGGACATACCACAATTCCTTTGTTCATTTTGCCTGGTAATGGGCAGTTGGGTTGTTTCCAGTTTTTGGCTATTGCCAATAATGCTGCAATAAATATT
The DNA here is from genome assembly GCF_036562045.2 of Rhinolophus sinicus. Lineage (NCBI taxonomy): Eukaryota > Metazoa > Chordata > Mammalia > Chiroptera > Rhinolophidae > Rhinolophus > Rhinolophus sinicus. The sequence goes on along the minus strand of NC_133755.1, from coordinate 120,303,512 downwards.
AGTGTACAAATATTTATATGAACATATGCTTTTATTTTTCCTGGGTAAATACTTAGGGGTTAGAATGGATGGATCACAAGGTAAATGTATGTTTAACTTTTTACGAAGTTGCCAAACTGTTTTCCAAAATGGATAGAGCATTTTGTGTTCCCATTGGCAGTGTATAAGAGTTCCATTTTACCCACATCTTCTCCATCACCTGTTTTGTTCCATCTTTTAAAGTTTAGGCATCCTACTAGATGTGCAGTGGCATCTCATTGGTTTTACTTTGAATTTCCTTAATGACTAATGATGATGAAAATCCTTTCGTGTTCTTATTTGCCATCTGTTTGTCTTCTTTCATAAAGTACCTGTTCATATTTTTGTCCGTTTAACAAAAATAGTGTTAATTATTTTCTTATTATTGAGTTCTTTAGAGTTCTTTATAAGATATATGATTTTCAGATGTTTTCTTCCCATACGTGGTTTGTCTTTTCATTATCTTAACATTGCCTTTTGAAGAGCAGAAAATTAAAAAAAATTAATAAAGTCTATTTAATTTTAATTAATTTATTTATTTTACAAATTGTGACTTTGGTGTTATATCTAAGAAATCTTTGTCTAACCCAGTTGTGTGTCTGTATTTAACCTATAAGCATTCCTAAAGAACATCACTTTGGTTTTGGCCTGATATATTCAGATTAATTCTGTTCCCAGTTTTTCTAATATTCCCTTTATGCCCAATTTGTTGCTGACCATTCTAGTGACCTTGTGTTGCATCCTGTCAGCTAAGTTGTTGATAAAGCATCAATGAATACCAACCATCTCAT